>NC_090750.1:1059951-1062451 GCF_036898095.1 Palaemon carinicauda
ATGTTTCTGAGAATATACGCAATTCTTGTATTGTGTCATGTGCTTTGGAATTTTCTCAAAAAACCTAGCGATAGATGTTATATTTTTTCTATTTTGGGGACAAAGGGTGGGCGGAGCTAGTTAACTGAGACAGTGGGTCTCCCTGTTGCAAGGGATACGTCCGTGAGAGTTGCCTGAAACCTAGGTTCGTCTCTTGACATATTTCATTTGGTTGATATCTCTGATGCCTTAGGCCAACCCCCTAGCTTCCAGATCTCGCTCGGCCCTTGAACATTCTCGAAGTAGCTAATTTTCATATAAAGGTAACTCCAGGATTTTATAGATTAGATAGAGAATTCCAGCCTGAAATCCTAGTCATATCCCCCTCTCTTTCACATATCTTTCTCGGTATATTGTTTTAAAGTGTTTGGTGATATAGCAAAGTTTTGGTGTGAAGGGTTTTTTGTAAACATAGTGAGTATTTATAAAAATTCTCCTAGAGTTTTTTTAAGGGCTCTGTAGTAAGGTGAGAGGATTTTGTATCGTGATCTGGTTATCTATTTTCATTAATTATCAAACATAAATATTGTATTAAGATTTAATTTCCAGTGGAAAAAGTGATTGTATAATTTTCTTACACATTACTTCTTTTGTCTTATTTTAAGGTTTTATTCAGATTTAATATTCTAAGACAATTGTTTATATAATTTTAAGATTGTAACCCTTTTTTCTTAATCTAAGTTTTGTTCAGACTTAATAATTCGAGTAATTTATGTAAATTCTTTCCAAGTGTTGTTATTTATATAGAATATTTTTATTTTTTTAAAGAATGTATTATTCCAATCTCCAGTGTTTAAATTAATATTCGATCGTATCCTGTAAAGAATCAAGGTTAGAGTTGTTTGTATAATTTTCAAAAATAATTATCCTGTTTTGTTTGAGTGTACTTAATAGACCTTTGGATATTCAGTGTTTTAAATATTGCTGTCTGTGAGTTATATAACTGTCCCAGAGTTCAGGTAATAATATTTGCAATTGTAACAGATTTAATATAAAAGCAAACACGTGAGTTTGGAATTCGAGAGGTTGTTTAGCTTGCCAGCTGTCATATATATAATACTATATGTTTGGTTCCCAAACACAGCAGCCATGATATAATATATTTTTGGTGCCCACACCCGAGATTTAGCTAGTCTGTTTCAAATACTGGAGATAACAGGGCTGTGTTTTGATTAAAGGTTTTGAACAATTCAGTGTTGATAGGATATTGTATATTGTTAGGATATATTTTTGAAAAGATATCAAATATTGTTGAATTACAAGATGGCAGTTTAATATCCAAGAGTTTTTGAATAACCCTAATGTTCAGGAATTGTCAGAAGCTTATGTAACCAAAGCTTAGTGGCTCTACTTTTATGACATGTGGTGGCCATGCAACAAGTGGGATGATTAAAGCCCTAATGAAGTGTCTAGCCATAGGAGCATTGATAAATTTTGGAAAGTTGTCGAAAAAAAATACTGTAGCAGCTCGTGAACTGTTGGAGGAGGGTGAGGAAGAATTTATAGCAAAACAAGGGCCAGTTGACCCAATAACTGAGGGCATGAAAGCAGATAGGGATGTAGAGGCTGAGATTTGATGAATTGCTGTGGAGGAGAATTTGAATAAGGAGAAGATGGTGGCGAGACAGTAAGAAAAAGCAATAGAAAGAGCAAGACGGGAAAGAGAAGCTCGAGAGATCGCAAGACATATGAGGAGGATGAAGAAAAAGGAAGAGAATGTGAAGAAAATTAGAGGAAACGAGAAGAAAATGAGAGGAAACGAGAAGAAAGGGAGATGGAAGAGGCAAGAGAGAATGCATGACATGCGCGGGAGTTGAATATGTTGAATGGTCGTGCAAAGTCCGCAACGCAGGCACAAGCGATCCCTGCTAGGCACGAACCCATTTGCAATGTGTCGGATGCCCAAAGGTTAATTCTAAGGATCACAGGAGAGGTTCTAGATGAATTCTTCAATCATTTTGAAACGGTCGCATCGACGATAAAAGGGCCAGAAGATAAATGGTCTGTGTTATTACAGAGTGTACTGATTGGGAGGGGCTGCAGTGCTTATTTATCCTTATCTCAGGACCAGAGAAAGGAGTATCAAGAAGTAAAGAGGAGCCTGCTGCAAGTGTATCAGATGACCCCTGAATATATGTCTATATATATATATATATATATATATATATATATATATATATATATATATATATATATATATATATATATGTATGTATATATATATATATATATATATATATATATATATATATATATATATATATATATATATAAACACACAAACACACACACACACACATATATATATATATATATATATATATATATATATATATATATATATGCGTAAAAATCACAGGAAAACGTGATGCTCAGATGCAGAAGAACCACAGGGAAAATGAAAATACAGAATATACACTTGAGTCCTGACTAGTTTCGTGATACTTCCTCAGAGGACTGA
>NC_090750.1:1067451-1074951 GCF_036898095.1 Palaemon carinicauda
GTGCTTCCTGCCCCCTACAGGGATGAGTCATACTAGACTCTGGAAAAGTCTCGAGGAATACATAATAACTTATGGATGACAAAATGACAAGCTTGTATAGTGGTCTCACCCTATACATCATAAAGCAAAGTTTGTATAAGAGTCGCCAAAGTCAAAATGAATTTGTGACACCTTCCCCAATGTGACTACTCTTAGTAACTATTGGATAAAGGTCGTATCCCCATAGGAACAAATTTTGCATCTCTGCTACAATCCCGTTAGGGTACCACGTCAACCCTTCCTAAAGAAGGGTTAAAGAGAGTGGACTTTTGCTTGAATCAGGGAACAATCTTAAAAGACATGCCATGATAAAAATATCCATATTTTAATCTTAATGCTCAGTACATTTCTAATAAAAATGAGTGTGGGCGAATAAAACGCAGGGTTCACTATGAACTAGTTTATTAAAATTTGATTAACGGGCATATCAGATCTACCTTTATAAAATTTATAAAAAGTGGATGATATCCATTAAAGCACAAAGAAAACAGTCAACAGAAAATATTGTTTCATCTACCTTGAAACAGATTTGCCACTTCAATTGAATTAATAATAATGCTACAGTCTGTATACTGTTTAATTACACTAGCGTAAGAAACGCTTGGCACAAGTGTCCGTATTATGCTATAGTTCACCAACGTCAATGGAACAGTTCGTAAGGACACTTTCGTGGCCTATCGCTCAGTGTGTAGTACAAATAGTGACTTACACACCCACCCTCTTAATTAATCGTCCCAAATTAATTACACTGTTCCTCACAGATTTAAAACAGAAGGTTAAAGGATTCTACCTGCTGCCACCACAGACTACTTGAGTTGCTCCACTTGCTTCGCATAGTGCATAAAGAGCACCTTGGATGACCACCAGCTGGTGTACGAACAAAGATGTTCAGGGTCCATATAAATAAGGAAATTTTATGGAAGAAGCAACTCCTCTCGGATTATGACTAGCGGGTGTACTGTCGGGACCCGATTTGCGAATAACACAGGTGAGTTTTGCCCTTAGTTATAGATAACTTTGAGCCCGAGGTTTCTCCTCTGAACAGCTGTCCTCCCATAAAGTCTGAAGTTCTATGAAGATAGACCTTTAGGCACCCCACTGGACGTAGAGATACATCTTCCTTCAGAGGGCAGATTCTCTAGGGACCCCACCTGATGGTGGGTAGCTTGTTCTTGGTAAGAAACGTTGGGTCTGGAAATAGATTCAGTTAACAATAGTATTGGGTCGGCTGCTCACCCTTTCCTCCTCACTAAGGAGAGAAAATCATGAGATGTAGGTTCTTGGTTTTCAGTGATGAAGCGAAGACAGTCGACTTCTGTACTCGCTGAGACAGGGATGAATCCCGTAGCGGAACAAATTTTAGTCGTAGTTCCAATGCCAGAGGGAACCACACGCTATTTGGCCACTTGTGGGCCACTATTGCCGCCTTCCCTTTGAAGGATCTCAGTTTGTCAAGGACCTTCAAAAGGAGGTTGTGCGGAGGCAACAGATAAATACTGGACCATCTGTTCCAGTCTAGGGACATAGCGTCCACAGCCTCCGCTAGCGGATCCTCGTATGAGGACACATAACGATCTATTTTCTTGTTGTCTTTCGTGGCAAAGAGGTCTATCTGCAGCTTCGGGACTTGACTCGAGATGAAGGAGAACGATCCTGCGTCTAGGGACCATTCTGACTCTATTGGTGTAAACCTGGATAGAGCGTCCGCTGTCACATTGCAGAACCCATGAATGTGAACTGCTGACAGGTGCCATTTCTTCCTTTCTGCCAAACGAAAAATGGCCAACATCACTTGGTTGATTTGAGGTGACCTCGACCCTTGTCGATTCAGGCATCTCACTATCACCTCGTTGTCTAGAACCAGTCTTATGTGGATCGAGTGGCGAGGAGATACTTTCTTTAAAGTCAGAAGTACTGCCATGGCTTCTAGAAAGTTCATGTGAAATGACTTGAAAAGATTGAACCAAGCTCCTTGGACTCTCTTCTGATGAGAGTGACCTCCCCAGCCTTCCTTTGAAGCGTCTGTGTGGATAGTTACTGACGGGGGAGGAGGTTGAAGAAGTATTGATTTCTTCAGTTGCTTGGCATTGGACCACGGCTTGAGAAGCGTTTGCAGTCGAGTCGGTAGAGGTCTTATTAGATCTCTTCGCGCGTTTGATGCGTATTTCCTCCAGACTCCTGTTGCATCCTTTAGCTGTGCTCTTAGCACTGGATCTGTTATTGAAGCAAACTGTAGAGAGCCCAGCACTCTCTCCTGTTCGCGTCTTGATATCTGTTTGGATTTCAGCAGTCTCTTGACAGATCCTGCTATCTCTTTCCTCTTCTTCCCAGGAATGGAAAGTCGATGTGACTCCAAATTCCAGTGGATTCCCAACCACTGAAATTTTTGAGCTGGAGAAAGTCGAGACTTTTTTATGTTGATCTTGAATCCCAGATGTTCCAGGAACTGGATCACTATCTTAGAAGCTTGCACGCATTCTGTCCTGGATGCTGCCCACACCAGCCAGTCGTCCAAGTAGGCTACTACTTGGACCCCCTTTAGGCGTAATTGATGGACGGCTGTGTTCGCGAGCTTCGTGAAAATCCTTGGGGCTATGTTTAGCCCGAAAGGCATGGCTCTGAAGGCGTTAAGTTTCCTATGTAACTTGAAGCCTAGGTAGGAGGAGAGGTGACGATTAATCGGAACATGCCAATAAGCGTCAGACAAGTCTATAGAGACAGTATATGCCCTTTTGGGCAGTAGGGTCCTTATGTGTTGAAGTGTGAGCATTCTGAACTTATAGTTCACTATGAACTTGTTGAGTGGCAACAAGTCTAGAATGACTTTGAGTTTTTCTGAGTCCTTCTTTGGAACACAAAACAGCCTCCCTTGGAATTTGATGGACTTAACTTTCCGGATTACTCTTTTGTCTAAGAGCTCTCGGACATATTCTTCCAGAACGGGGGTTGAGTGTTGGGAGAATTGAGGAAATTGAGGTGGAGGGCTGATCCAACTCCAACCTAGTCCATACTTTATTAGGCTGTGGGCCCAGGGATCGAAGGTCCAGCGATCCCTAAATAGCTGTAGCCTCCCTCCTACTGGAAGCATCTCACTTCTGCTATTGCGGACCTGAGGCCTTGCCTCCTTGACCGCGTCCTCCCCTGGATCCCCTTCCTCTTGAAGGGCGTCTAGAAGAACCTCTGGCTGTTCCTCTAGCCTTCGAACGAAAGGAAGAAGTCTGTCTTTCGAAGGCTGGGTTAAAAACTGGCGACTGAGTCGCCATTTGTTGAGGTACCAGCTGGTATGTGGTTGGAGGTTGTGCCATTATCTGAGGCACTGCAGTCACAGGAAGTTGTTGCTGTTGTTGCTGTCGGTAAGTTATAGCCGGCCGAGAAGATGGCCTAGGCCTTTTTGACTTCCTCTTGGGTTGGGGACCCTCATCCTGAGAAGACTTCCTTTTAAGATCAAAGCCCCACTTTTTGAGAAGGTTCCTATTCTCTGTGGCGGCCTTGTCTTCTACCTCTTTAACCACATCGTTGGGAAAGAGGTCTTTACCCCAGATACGAGAGGAGATCAGTTTCCTCGGTTCGTGCCTCACCGCAGCTGAGGCGAACACGAACTCCCTACAGGCTCTCCTAGCTTTAATCAAGCTATAGAGATCCTTCGAAATTGTGGCCAGATGGGTTTTGGCCACTACCATAAACATGTCCTGGATCTTGAGGTCACTTGCCATCGTTTCTAATGTCGTTTGCAACGACATTGATGCCGCAAGTCTTTCCTTCGTCTCTTGCTCTCTGCGCAAGAGAACCTCCGACAGTTTAGGGAGTTCCTCACCAAACTGACGTTCAGCAATATCAGCTTCCAGCTTCCCGACTGAGAAGGTAAGGTATACGTCCTTCCAGTCTCCTTGGTCCAAGGGCAAGTCAGAGATAACGGCTTGCACTCCTCCAAGGAGGGGCATGGTTTCCCTGCCTCCACCGCCTTTAAGGCTGCCTTATATCCCTTCTCCATGAAGGGAAAGGCTCTGGTAGGAGAGGCCACAAAGGAGGGAAGCTTCTTACTCAAAGCTGGCACCTTCGAGTTCGTGAAGCCCCTCTCTTTCATCGAGCTCAATAGTAAAGCCTGAGCTTTACTATGGTAAAAAACTATGACCTCCTTCGGCTCAGTCTCCTCCTTTGAGGCTAGCTCCTTCCTAAGGCGGACATAACAGTCCGGGTAGGAATCTTTATTGGGCCAAAATTTCACCTCTTCCAGGGGAATTGCTCCCACCTTTTCAGATATGACGATCTTCCCGATTGTCATTGGCATGTGTTCGGCATACCTCCAAGGATTGGTATCCGAGCACAAAGGAAGATCCTTCACGTTGAGTCGCTTCTGGGCCCCACGTGATGCTGCAAGTCTACGTATCTCCAGTTTCATTGCAGCCTCCTTCTCATCATTGTTCTTCTGAATTTGTTGGATCATCTCAACAATAGAAGAAAGAGTCCTTCCAGGATCATCTGGGATAGCAGACGATGTAGAGGGAACAGGATCTGGGTCCGGAACCGATGTAACCGACACCTCATCGATTTATTCCTCTTCTACTTGAGGAGCCTGGTACAGCTCCTCCTCTTGACTTTCTCCTAGGAGGTCCTTCTCTGTAGAATCCGACACCTCCGACATCCTATCGTCCAATTGGATGTCTTGAAGGGCGGCCGAGACTTCAGAATCTACCGGATTCTGGGCAGTTGGTATCTCCAACTGAGGCTGAGGAATGACTGCATCGGCTGATGCTTTAGGGAAAAGGTAGGCCCTCATCTTCTCATTTGGAAGGTAGGGGCCTGAGGTGTTTTTCTGAAAACCCCTCACCCAGGATCGTAACTTTTCCCTGGCAGTATTCCTTGACTCCGTCGACATGGGGTCCTCAAAAGCCTCGGTAATCAGGTTAGAACATACTGTACAAACCTGAGGGTCCCAATACCGGAGATCACCTCTGGAGGCTGCACATGCTGCGTGCCTCCTGCAATGTTGATGTCCACAGAAGTTCTTACTGCGGACATTACAGAACACACTCCTGCACTTCGGATGGTCCTCCTGTAAAGAGAAGAAAAATCCATGAGTACAGTATCAAGTGAAGGCTTTTCACTTATATTGAAACATTTAGCTTATATAGAAAAGCTTTAAAAGAAAGAAGGAAAGACACATACTTGTATTTCCTGTCCAGTCAATTGCTGTAACCTCCCAAGATATCAAAATTAAGGTTAATTCTATACTAGAATACCTTATGTAATTTCCTAAACGGAAATTTAATGTGTAGTTTTAATATATGGGATCGAAAGAATACAGAAAGAACTCACTTTCTATATAATGTACGGTCTCAACAAAAGCCTGTACAAGATAACATTAAGTATGATGAAGAACTTTAGTGTTATCACAAACTCTGTACAGCAGTTTCTACTAATCTACTAATGCAGTGTGTAGTACACTACGAATATAGCAACTACTGTACATCGTATGCTGTCGTGCCAGCCAGCACGCGCCGGTACATACCGGTGTATGCCGGCACATGCCGGCCGGCATCTACCCCTGTATAGTTCAAAGATATACTATCTTTAACTAATAGGCGGCAGCCCACTGATTCGCGACTGAGTGCCGGCCGGCAATCATTGCCAGCCGACGGCTGAAAACACCAATACCCGGCTGCCAGCCGCTAATCGTAGCGGCCAGCAGATACGGGTTGTGTTTCCACTGCCGGCCGGCAAAGGTAATAAAACCCATGCCCGCCGACAGTAGCCAAGAACCAGACAACTTCTACCTGCCCGGCTGTCGGCTGTCAAGCCGGCAGCCGGGATAGGGGTGCAACACAATAGTCAGAGAAACAGTATGGATGTAAGGTTATAAGGCAGCATGCCATACGACCTTCCATCCAGAAAGAGTGAACTTATGGAAGGGGAGAATGTAGCATTCAGGCTTCCAAAGAATCCATAGCCTGCCGGGCTCTACCGGCAGACATGGAAGAGATACCAAGGGAGGTCTGGGGTTCACACTGCAAAGAACAAAGGGTCTCTGCTGGCCGACACGTAATGCCAGCCGGCAGAGAGCTGAGCCGGTCCTCCATCCTAACCTATGTTAGGTACGGAAGTAGGACTGTGGGCAAAAGAAAATAAAAGAAAGAGAGGTGGGGAAGGGATAAGGGTCCTAAAGACTTCGTTCTAGCAAGAGACACACTCAGCAGTTAGGGAAGCTCATCCTAACCAAGAGTTGTCTATTAGGGAGGAAGACTGGCAATGCTTGCTATCCTCCTCCCAACCAGAACAAAGTTAGGTGAAGTTATTTCACCGGACAACCGAGAAAACTCATTCTCCAGCCCGAGAAAAACCAACACAGGACAGTCTGCTAGGCCACTAGAGGAAGGAATCATCTCTTACAGAATCCTTCCGACATGGACTAGGGAAGCAAAGCTTCCTGTGTCTGCCCCTAACCTAGCAAAGGAGACTCATTCTACATGCTAGGAAGAAGCAGTCCACAGACTAAAAACTCTGAAGTTCTGCCCAAACCCAAAAACCAGTCACTCTGGTTATCAGGACAGGACAGACATATCCTAGAATAGTAATACCTGGATTAATATACAGGTAGAACCACTAGGATTAAGCCAAGGGCTTTCAGAGGGAGAGAGGGATTGAACTTGGCCTCCGGAGGAGAAAAGAACAGTCGGGGATGTGCGAAAGTATACTACTGTACCTAAAACACTAGACTAGGTAAGGTGAGAATCGATTACCTAAATCACCGAAACTCTCTCGTATACAATCTTGGAAAAAACATTCAACAATATCTTACATGTATAAAATATTTGCCTATAGCTTCAATAATAAAACACTCAAAAAAACTTATATCATGCATGAAAGTACCAGTGCCGGACGTCTAGGCTACGAAGCCTCGCGAAGGGCAAGATCGGTACCTCGACCCGTGTCGAAATCACCGAGCTAAAAACTGACGGTATAATATAAGCATTCCTAGAGGAGCTAAATAGGTAAATTATTAAAGCATAACAAACCGGGAACTTCGCTCTAGCTAACTTAATGACCCATAAGAGCGAGCAATAGCATCCAGGATGCCTCCGGTAGGCAACAGCTCTTGTTTACGTTAAAATCACTTTTGATTTCATTCAAAACGACAAGAGCTTACATTTATACATAGTAAAGACAATACTCAACTTTCCAGAGGCAGAAGAGCCCGGAGAAGTCATCAAAATGTTGAATTAAATCCAAAATAACGAGAGAATACAAGGGAAAACACCGAGTAGTAGAGCTACACGAAAAAGAATAAAGAGAGCGCTACCGCCTACATCAGATACACACTGGAAACGGAATAGGAGGGATGCCCTATGAGCGGCTCTCTTTTCATTCTCGTTTCGGATTCTTGTCACTATAACCCCCTCGAAGCGTTAATACTGTTCGGGGTGAAGATAGCTATGTGACGTGTCAAGAATACGTCCTCTGATA
>NC_090750.1:1092451-1099951 GCF_036898095.1 Palaemon carinicauda
GGTTTCATTACAAAGAAGTTTCCACAATACCTGAAATATTATTGAGAGAAGTGGCTGAGGGCGATGCCCCTTGGATTGGGGTAGTAAGCAGAGAAAGAGGGTGTCTAGTGAAACCAAGCAAAGAATTCATTAGAGAGCTAAAAATCATGGAGAAAATGTTTAAATATCACCACGGCAAGAAAACCCTGAAACCTTGTTATTGCTACTCTTCAAATATTTCATTTTTCCTTTTTCCTTTCCCCACTGAGCTATTTTCCCTGTTGGGGCCCCTGGCTTATAGTATCCTGCTTCTCCAACTAGGGTTGTAGCTTAGCAAGTAATAATAAAAATAATATTAATAATAAATATTCAATAGGATATTACCAAATCTATCTTTAAACATGTCTTGTATTCTGATTTACCCCAATTTAACGCTGATAACAGAGAATTCACATTTAGCACCCAAAATGCCCCGGTCCTGTACAGTAGTCGGATACATGATGACGTCACAAATTTCTAGCGACATATGGAAACTCAGGTTTTGATACGATCTAAGCTGCGCGTGGGTAGACCTTGTATTCTATAGACCTTGCTCTACAGATATCTCCAAAACGTTGTTGTCCTGTCTGACGCAGGGAGCCAGGGACTGTGGGAATGTCTTCCGATAAAAGACGGACGAAGAGGAGCAGCTATAGTAGAACCATTTTACAAGCGAACTTCAAGCTCATTTGCGACGCTGCCGATTCTCGACAAACCAGGAGATATGGCAACATGGCATACATGTTGCCACATCTTGGCTGGGTTAGTTCACTGAGACCTTTGGTCAAATCCTATTAAATGCTTGAAGATTAGCTTCGGCATTCAGTGTCTCGCACAGAAGCCTTCCGTGAATACCATGGAGAATTCCCTGCGTCGTGTTTTTCGCCCAGAAGAAAAATGGCATACAATGTCTATCAGTTTTTTGGTGCTACTATAGCGTGAGGTCTACCACACTATAGCGTGAGGTCTACCTCCCGTTAGCACCATAGCGTGAGGTCTACTGCTGAGTTATTCGTCCCTCATAGATAAAACACATTTCATATATTCGTTCAAGCAATAAACACTTAATTTAAACATATCTTAGAAATGACTTAAATAGATCATTGGATTTCTAATTAGATTAAAAAAAAGGAATAAAAGTAAAAATGAACATGTTATTATATGTTTCCATACATTTATTCTAGCGATACACTCTTCGTACATCAAGCATGTTATCATATATTTCCGTACATTTATTCTAGCGATACACTCTTCGTACATCAAACAGGTTATCATATATTTCCATGCATTTATTCTAGCGATACACTCTTCGTACATCAAACAGGTTATCATATATTTCCATACATTTATTCTAGCGATACACTCTTCGTACATCAAACAGGTTATCATATATTTCCATACATTTATTCTAGCGAAACACTCTTCTTCCATCAAACAGGTTAATCTAGCGATACACACTTCGTACATCTTCTAAGAATGACACAAATAGATCATTGCAATTTTTTCTCATCACCTTCTAGCAAAAATTATCAAGATGAGACTGGAACAGCTGACGACCAACACCTCGCATTCTCTTCAGAATTATCGTTTTAGCGCCCAACCACGATCGCTCAATTGATATCTCTTTTAGGCCGAGGGAAAAACTGAATTAGGAGCTCCATTTGCTTCCTTTTATATGGACAGGTCACGTGGACAGGTCCCGTTTTTGATGGATTTGGGCAGTTCACGTGTTCGATAGTTAGGTGCGGGGCTCCGGGACGCTGGTCACGCGGTAGACTTCACCCTCCACCTGGGTAGGCGACATATGGCGGTAGACCTCACGCTATAGTAGCACCAGTTTGTTATTAATGGGAAAAGGATAATGAAACTTAATTTTGAAATTGACCAACAATCAAACTTGTCACAGATGCAACCAATATACAAAAACTACTTTGTTTCAGATTTGCAAGGAAAAATGGGTCAAGGCTTATACTGATAACATTCGAAAGGAAACATGGAAAATAATGTTTAGTTATAGAACTAACTTCATCTGACGAAGTCACCATAACCCCGTTTGCTAACTGAACTTTGGTTGTAAAAACTTTTTGTCCATTAATTAAATAAAGTCTTAAGCAATACAAACACCAATGTAAATATACTGTATTCAACTTAGTTAATTAAATACTTTGTAAAGTATCCTGTCTTTTAATAATCAATCAGAATTGAGAAATTAATTTTTTTTATATCAAAATTAAGATTATTTATGTTAGTGTGATAATATTTTTATAACAGTTTTGCTCTTTGTTATATCTAAGAGTTTAAACTTGTCACCACGTAGTTAAAACAGAAATACTTCTTCTTTAGATTGTCCGGAGCTTCTCTCCGGACAGGGGCTTTTTGACGGTGCGTCTAGCCCCTAGGTGGTTTCCCCGGCGGGTAGGTTTGGTGGTTGCAGATCAGCGGGGCCTGGAAGTATATATATATATATATATATATATATATATATATATATATATATATTGGTTTTTTTTTCTTTTCCCTAGTTACGGACAAGAAGAGAGGTTTTATAGTGGTAGGGGAAAGGCTGTATAGCAGAAAGTCCCAGTGAGTAGGAGAGTCTGGGAGAGGAAAGGATGATTTCCAGTGGGAGAAGAAAGAAGCAGTTTTATGTGCAAGTACTTATTGCTGCTTGCAAAGGTAAAAAAAAAAATAACGAAGGAAGCAATTTAAAGCGAGCATCAAATTAAAGGATTATTTTCTTGGACCGTTCAAATCCGAGTGAATGACCTATTAGCTGACCCCTATCTCCTTTTCATGTCTCGCCATAGATTAAAGCTGTCAAGCTGTGTGTGCTTTAAAAGTGACCCAAGAGAACTGGCAACGCCGCGAATGGGCTCAGAGTTCGCTCCTAAGAGGTTTGACTATGGCACTTGGGCGACGTTCTCAATCAAGCCTACAGTCCCCACCAACCGGACCAGCAACATTTCTGCAACTAAAGATAACTCTCCAATTAACTATTCTACTGCTCTACTTCCCCCTAGCTATTAATATTTTGAACTAATATTCGTAATTGAAGGTGAAGGCAGAGCAACATTGATTTTCTTTGTAAATAAGTTTTTGGATATGTGTGTACCCAGTTATTTGTGTCTCTTTTTATATTAATTTCCCTTATTTCAATTAGTGCTGTCTAAACCCTTTTATTTAGAAATTTAAAATACCTGTAACGTTACTAAAATTATAACAATAGCCACACAATGTAAGTCGCTTTAATCACAAACATATTCCCCAGAAAACCATAACACGCAATTACAAATATATTCAATAAATGAATATTTGTAATATCTGCAGAGTCGCTTGTCATTTCACGGAAGTAATTGAGAAGAATCGAAACATATCGAGTCTGTGGAAAAGTAATAATTCTGTTGTGGGTGTCTAGGAACAGCTGCAGTCTAAATTACTTTGAAATAGGCTGGGCTGATATCAGTGACTCATTAGATTATTGTGAATTCTAATGGGATCCAGCACGTCATGAACACCGCACCATTAAGAGTAATAGCAGTCTAGCTTACATATTATCTTCAAACAGAAAGCCTTCCATAATAACTTTTATGATTCATAGCTATAATAAGGAATAAATAATCACTTTAACATACGATTTATCCATCGCGTTTGAACCTCAGATGTTTCTAACGATTATCAAGCGGAATTCGTATTTCCAGTAATATATTTCAAGCCTACAAAGCGGTAAAATAAAAAGAAAATGATGAAGAACGATTAATCTCTATAACGCACAATTTATCCATCGCTTTTTGGAGGTCGACAATTTCTAAAGGTTTCAAGCGTGATTCATATTCAAAAATCTATATTACACATGTACTAAGCAGTAATATTAAATTGCTCTCACACATTTCTCAGAGAGATTTTATCTTTCCACCGAAGACTTGATAACAATTTAGTATGATCGCTTCCCCAAAACACTCTAAAAGAAACATGCAGTAGTTAAATAAATATCTCAAAGCTCAGTTTCTAGTTAAATCTTTAAGAGAACTCTCCAATTGTTGGCTTTGGTATAGCTTAATACGTTGCTTTCTGTGGTTTCTAATGATTGACGATGGAAACCAAACACCCAGGTTTATATGAAAGCAGACTCCGTGGAAACACCGACCCCGCCAACAGTCCTAAGAGAGGGATGTAAGAAAACATGCATTCTTAACCCTGGGGTCACGACCTCAATTGTTGTCAGCAAGCAATTTTTGGGGGGTCGCGAGGACAGAGTAATAATTTATAATGATTAAGAGGATTCAGTATGATATACCAAAACCTTTCCCCATTCCGACCTGAGGTGGTATACATAACGCCAAAAAAGAAAGGATAAAAAGATCATACTATTCAAACTGAATTGTTTCCCTTATTCGCATATATCTTAATCTGACGATCAACTGGGCCAGTTGTTCGTATGTACATTACATTACTTTCTATTGTCCTTTCTCAGAACATTTTGTACAGAGAAGGTTTAATAAGAACGATCATCTCTATGGAAAGTATTTATTGGGCCTTATCTGTAGATTTAATAATTCTGTATTTTATTCCTGGTCCCATCCATAGTGTTTTGTATATATATATATATATATATATATATATATATATATATATGATGACCGGCGAGGTAACAGCAGTAGGGGATTCAGCGTTATGAAGCTTCATTTGTGGTGGATAACGGGGGAAGGTGGGCTGTGGCACCCTAAGACAGTGAGGCAAGCGTCAGCAAGATCAACTGATACTTTATTCGAATGTGCACGGAAGTATATTACAAGGTGCGGACGGAAAGGTAGGATGACGTTGGTGCCAAATCAGATTGAAGTGCCCGCCAAAATATATGTGTTTTCTTACACTTACAAATATATGAATTATGGGTTGACAGAAACATGTTATGAAACGATACATATATCAAAATGTAGCTCTGGTAGAGCGGAATATATATACATAGGAAACCACAGTGTGGCGAAGAGAGAATTTAAATAAATAAGTAGTTTGTCGATTTTCTGGACGACGAAGGGATCGGTGTCCTTACAAGTACTCCCCCCCCCAAGACATCGGGCGGCGTAGAGGGCTGATGATCAATCTTCGTATCTTTTCGGGCGTCGGAGGGTTCCTCTTGTTTTTGAATGGAGGGGCGCGCTGGCGGTCGGTGTAAGGATCTCTTCCTCTTGTCGTCGTTTGTTGATTTTTCTTTCGTTGGGCGGCTTGTTTTGAGGCGGAACTCTGGATCTGCCAGGTCCAGCGGAGGCGGTGTCGCTTCCTTCGAGAAACGCTGGTTTCACGCGGTCTATTGAGACCCAGTCCTCTTGGCCATGGATGTCGAGAAGGAAGGCTTTCGTTGTCTTTTTAATTATCCGGTAGGGACCTCGATAAGGTCTAGTCAGTGGTTGTCGATGAGCGTCGACACGGACGAAAACGTAACTGCAGTCATCCAGGCTTTTTGGCTTGAAGTGCTTGGTTCTGTCCTGGTAAGTTTTGAGACACGGCCTGAAATTCCTGGCGATGTCCCTTAGGTGATCCAGCTGCGTGTCGTCGGTTGATGAGGGAAAGAATTCGCCAGGAACTGCGAGCGCTTCCCCGTAAACCTTTTCGGCGGGCGAAGGTTCGCCGTCTGCGTGAGGGGCGGTGCGAAGGCCGAGGAGTACCCAAGAAAGTCGTGATTTCCAGTCCCCGTCGGTGCAGCTCGCCATCAGGGACGCCTTGAGGGCGCGGTGAGTTCTTTCGACCATGCCGTTTGCCGCGGGGTTGTATGCCGTGGTGCTGTGGAGCGTCGTCCCCATCAGGTTCGCCAAAGCGAGCCATATTTCTGAGAGGAAAGCGCGGCCTCTGTCAGTCGTGATGTCGTCAGGAACGCCAAACCTGCTCACCCAGCTTGACAGGAGGGCTTCGGCACATGCTTGAGTCGTAGCTTCGGTCATCGGCGATGCCTCCAACCACCTCGTGGAGCGATCGATGATCGTAAGTAGGTAGCGAGCGGATCCAGAAGGGGGCAATGGTCCCACGACGTCGATGTGTATATGGCCGAAACGTCTTTTTGGCTGGGGGAAATCGCCTACCCCCGATTCGGTGTAACGGCTGACCTTGCTTGACTGGCAGTTGATGCATGACCTCGCCCATTCCCGGGCGTCCTTTTTTATCCCTGGCCAGACAAACTTTTCAGACAGAAGGCGAGCGGTGGTGCGTCCTGAGGGGTGCGAAAGTCCATGGATGATATCGAATATTTTCCTTCTGCAGGAGGCTGGTGTCGCGAAGAATAGTTACTCCTGCTGGTCCGAGGGGAATCGCACTTATCTTGAGCGTGGATGGCTCCGTCAGGTGATCCTGTGCTTCTCGGTCGGTGCGTTGTTCGGTTGCGAGATTGGCGTAGTCGATTCCCAGGTGGATCGCGTCATTTTCAATCCCTGAAAGGGCGTCCGCGACTGGGTTTTTCTTTCCTGGGACGTAACGTATGGTGCACCCGAATTCGGCGATTGATGCGAGATGACATTGTTATCGGGAGGACCATGCGTCCGTCGATTTCGTGAAGGCGTGTACGAGGGGTTGATGGTCCGTCGCGATTGTGAAGGGGGTACCCTCCAAGATGTGCCTGAAGTGGCGGACGGCGAGGTAGACGGCGAGGAGTTCCCTATCGAAGGTGCTGTATCTTGTTTCGGCGGGTTTCAATTTCTTGCTGAAGAATGCCAGCGGTCGAGGAGAACCATCGACGAGTTGCTCAAGCACAGCCCCGCAGGCGACGTTGCTGGCGTCGGTCGTTAGTCGCAGGGGCGCATTGTCGTCGAAATGAGCCAGGGTGGTGGCATTCGCAAGGGCATCCTTCGTCCGAGCGAATGCCTGTTGCTGGGGCAAACCCCACTCGAGTTTTTTTGCTTTTCCTTTCAGGACGTCGTCGAGGGGTGACAGGGTTTGTGCGATGTTGGGGATGAAGCGCCTGTAGTAATTGACCATTCCCAAGAACTCCTGAAGTTGGCGGATGGTCGTAGGCATTGGGAACTTCCTGATGGCGTCGACCTTGGTTGTCATGGGTTTTACCCCGCGCGAGGATACGCGGTGACCAAGGAAATCCACTCCCTCCGGACCGAACATGCATTTGTCGAAGCGTACGACTAGGCCGTTCTCCTGTAGGCGCTTTAGGACTGTGAGGACGTGTCCCCGGTGTTCCTCCTTGGTTTTCGAGAATATCAGGATGTCGTCGACGTAGCAGACGCAGAAAGGTAGGTCACCCAGAATGCTATCCATTAGTCGTTGGAAGGTCGCCCCGGCGTTGCGTAGACCGAAGGTTGAGTATGCGAAGGTGTAGGATCCGAACGGCGTTACAATGGCAGTTTTCGGGATATCTTCCTGGAATACGGGGACCTGGAAATAAGACTTGAGGAGGTCCATCTTGGTAAAAAACTTTGCGCCGTGCAACGCGTTCGTTAGGTCCTGCATGTTGGGCAGCGGGTAATGATCGGGCGTTGTGATGAG
>NC_090750.1:1104951-1120078 GCF_036898095.1 Palaemon carinicauda
ACTTTTAATAAAGTCGAAGCTGAGAACTAATCTCCATGCTGATGGTGAACTACGTTGTGCTGTATCGAAAACATCACTGCGGATTGAGGTACTGGCGATGGAAAAACAGTTGTAACTATCACATGAAGAACATCACTGTTTATTATCTAGAAAATGCTTGTGTTACTCATATCAATAACATTCTATTATGAAGTTTGTGTTATATAAAGAAATTATATTATTATATCATATGTAAGTGCATTTTTGGCTTTTACTATGCAATGAGAAACCGTATAACTTAATCAATAATATTTCTTTATAAAAAAAAAAAAAATATAGCTTTGATATGTGAGTGGGGTCGCAAAAAGTATGGTGAAGCTAAAATGGGGTCACCACAGGAAGAAGGTTGGGAACCACTGCTATGAACAAACCCACTACGCTCCCTAATTATGAAAGCACATACGTTTATGAACACATAAAAACAACAGTAATCTATCATCAAAACCAGATAAGATCAATATTCCTTGATTATTTTTTAGTATAAAAGCGTTATGGAAGGTCTTTATTAGTTCTTGGGATTTCTGCGGAAATTAGCTACCAGCATCTCTTAATCCTTTTACCCCCAATGGACGTACTGGTACGTTTCACAAAACTCATCCCTTTACCACCATGGACGTACTGGTACGTCCTTACGAAAAACTGCTATCTACATTTATTTGCATATTTTTGATAACTTTATGAGAAACTTCAGCCATTTTCCAAAAGAATGAGACCAACCTGACCTCTCTATGACGAAAATTAAGGCTGTTAGAGCAATTTGAAAAATATATATTGCAAAATGTGCTTGAAAAAAAAAAAACGCCTGGGGGTAATGGGTTGGAAAGTTCCAAATAGCGGGGGGGGGGGGGGGGGGGGGGGGGCGCGGTTAAAAGGGTTAACTAACAGCGCAAAGGTGTTACTGTTTACAAAATAGTAAAAGTACTGTTTGAAATATAAAGTATTCCTATTCTCTCTCTAATTACACAAACACGCTCTTGCGTAAACACACACACACACACACACACACACACACACACACACACACACTGTGTTAGGACAACTCATCCCTGGAAATTTGATACATGGGACCATAATTGATATTTGGGATAATCCACACCTGATAAAATCAATGAAAGATATTGAAGTTACAAAATGATAAAATCTATAAACGATAGTTATTACAAAAGGATAAAATCAATTAAAGACATGAATTACATAATGATGAAATCTATTAAGGATAGGAATTACAAAATAGTAAGAGATATAAAAGATAGGAATTGCAAAATGATAAAATCTATTAAAGATAGGGATTACAAAATGCTAAATTCTATTTAAAAAAAAAGGAATTACAAAATGATAAAATCTATTGAAAAGAGGAATTGAAAAATGATAAAATCTATAAAAATATAGGAATTAAGAAATGATAAAATCTTTAAAAGATCGGAGTTACAAAATAATAAAATATATAAAATATAGGATTTACATATGATAAAATTTATAAAAGATAGAAATTAAGAAATCATAAAATCTTATAAAGACGGGAATTAAAAAATGATAAAATTTATCAATGATATGAATTTCTAAATGATAAAAGCCATAAAAGACAGTAATTTCAAAATGTTAAAAATTGATTAAAGATGGTATTTAATGAATGATAAAATCTATAAAAGACATAAGAATTACTAAATAATAAAATCTATAAAATATATGAATTACAAAATGATAAAATCTATAAAAGAAAAAAATTACAAAATGACCAAATCTATTAAAGATATGAATTAAATTATTTTGAGAATCTTTTAAAGATGGGAATTACAATATGATAAAAATCTAGTAAAGATAGGAATTACAAAATCATAAAATCTATTAAAGATAAAAATTACAAAATCTATTGAAGGTTTGAATTGCGAAATTATAAAATCTATAAAATATAGGAATTACAAAATCATAAAATGAATTAATGATTGGGATTACAAAATTTTGAAATTTATCAAAATAAGAATTAAAAAATGATAAAATCTATAAAAGATAAGAATTACAAAATGATAAAATCTATTAATTATAGGAATTCCAATATGATAAAATTTACAAAAGATTATAAAATTATAAAAAAAACATTAAAGATATGAACTACCAAATTACAAAATCTATAAAAGTTAAGAATTAAAAAATGATAAAATCTATAGAAAATAGGAATTGCAAAATGATAAAACATACTAAAGATAGGAATTACAAAAAGATAAAATTCCTTAGAAATAGGAATTATAGGAAGATTAAATTCTTAAAAGACCGGAATTACAAAATTATAAAAGACACTTAAAATAAGAATTACAAAATGATAAAATCTATGAAAGCTAGGAATTACAAAATGATAAAATTTACTAAAGATGGGAATTACAATATGATAAAATCTATAAAAGAAAGGAATTACAAAATGATAAAATCTATAAAAGATATAGGAATTAAAAAATGATAAAATCTATATGAGATATAAGAATTTAAAAATGATAAAATCTATAAAATATATAGTAATTAAAAAATGATGAAATCTATATGAGATATAAGAATTTAAAAATGATAAAATCTATAAAATATATAGGAATTAAAAAATGATAAAATCTATATGAGATATAAGAATTTAAAAATGATAAAATCTATAAAAGATATAGGAATTACAAAATGATAAAACCTACAAAAACAAATGGGAACTTCAAACTGATAAAATATATAAAAGATAGGAATAAAAAAAAAATGATAAAATCTATAATAGATATAGAAATTACAAAGTGGTATGAAAGAAAATTTTATTTATAAAATGTTATCAATTTAAAAGGCTTTAAATACAAATAGGAAATAGAAAAATATAAAATTCCAAATGATCGAATTAAAAAAAAAATAGAAATACTAGATAATAGAATATATAAAGGAAATAAAATACAAAATAATTAAATTTATAAAAGGAGTAGGAAATATAAGATGATTAAACTTATAAAATAATTTTTTCATCAATTGGAATTATTCAAAGCTAAAAATAATAATGATTTTCAGAAGAAAAAACAAAAGAATTTAACACTGAAATTCAATGATAATTATAAGAAACAGCTTATAAAAGAGACATTTGCAAGTAAAGTTATCAATGGGGTGTTGCTGTTTTTATAAATCTGTTTTGTATTTACTTCTACTCCCGAGTCCAAATAAATTTTCTTCTTCTTAGCCAAACTACCCTTTAACTTTAGTGCTGTATATGTTTCAGATATTTAGATGCTAGTATGATATTGAATTTTGTAATGCATTAGGAAAACCTTCCAGGCTGTTAATAGTTCTCGTTTTGGCAACTGAAGTCCTCTCTGATACATTTCTTGCAATAACTGGAAATGATGGAGACTGACGACGTCTCTGTTGTTCCGCCTCCTCTTTCGGCTCCTATCTTTTAAGTCGCTTCAAAGTATGGCAAAAATTCATGTGGAAAACTATCTTCATCGGCTAGTTCTTCATATGCATCAATTACATCAACCTCTGGAAAAAAAAAACGGAAAATGCTTAAAAAGCAAATACTTTTCAGTGGAGGCTTTGTGAAAAATAAAATAAACAGCCAGAAACCTCCAAGTTCAGAACTTTTGAAATAGGGCAATTCATGTGGGCCTTTATCATAGTGCGTTTCAAATTAAACTTTAGGGCAAAGAATGATTAGCAGACAAAACAACCGATCATATATTGCTCCCAAGTTTCTTGCTTGGGTAACAATACAAACATACGATACACACTGAAATGGCCAATTTAAATGGTGATTGTACATAAGTGATTATATATGGATGGGAAACTTTAACTGTACCTTCGCCAGCCATATAGGATGTATAACTAGATCTTCAAGACATGTTGATAAAGCAAAAATTAATATTCTCTCCTTATCTTCTACTTCCTAATCATACTACAAAAGGTATTTCTTGATTCAAATTTGCTGTGCTCTACAGCTCAAACTCGTTAGTTCCTTTAGTGGCTGCAACTTCACTATCCTTGTGAGCTAAGGATGGGGGGGGGGGGGGGGGGGCGTTTGGAGGAGCCTCTGAGTCTACTTGCTGAGTCATCGGTAGCCATTGCCCGGTCCTCCTTGGTCCTAGCTTAGACTTGGGTGGTGATCATATGTATGTATATATGATCAGCCTGTAGGGCATTGTCCTGCTTGTCAGGGCATCGTCACTGTCCCTTGACTCTGCCATTCATGACTGGCCTTGAAACATGATAATGCAGACTGGTTTGTAATTCATTCTTATGTTTTCATGAGGAATATTTCTTAATTTTTGCCTATTTTTGTAAGTTGAACGGTTTAGAAGATAAACACGAAAATCTGAAAATCGGCTGCCATTTTCCAATATGGCGGCAATAGCACAGTTTCTACTTAATTTATAAAGACTTATTATAATATTTGAATCGGTCTAGGTCATTGTACAGCTTCCTGTAAATTTATGTGGTCGATTTTCCTAGAATTCATCAACTATAAACACATCCGGGTTGAAATGGAATGCAACAAAATGGCTGGAAAGTTTACGGTAACTCAAATTACGTAGAAAAAAAAGAAGTTATAAGAACAGTGATGAGAATACTGAAATTGCTACGAAAACAGTTTACTCCGAGGAAGTTGCCCATTTTGGTCCTTTACCTTGTGTAAGAACTTGCTATATACACCCAATTCTACTTCCGGGACTCTCGTACTCAATTCAGCACCATAGGACGTGTTGTGTGTACAGTCATTTCTAATTCTCCGCTTTACTTTCTTTTTCTTTGGATTAAAATTTTACGAGATATGTAAAATTGTATGCTCATGGAAAGAAATCATTAGGCTATACAATAAATAAACGAGATTTTTAATATGGAAGATCAAACTAAGGGCATAAATGTTTTGTGAGAAGGAGAGAATAAGAGCCAGATGGCAGGAATATTTTGAAGTTATTGAATGAAGAGAACCTAAGAAGAGTAGCAGAATGTGGCACCCTGCAAGTAAGATTAGTTATGGATATCCATAGGGAAGTTAGGAGAGAATTTTTTTCTTTTATTGAAAAAATGTACATTTATAATTTTTACAATTTATAGTATTTTATATACATCATTATATATTTACATGAATAAATTTTTTAATTAACATATAATTGTACATTTTACTATTCATCTACATCTAAATATGTTTTCAAATTACAAACATATCGACTCATGAATACTTTTTGAACAAAGGTTTCAAAGAATATTTTATTCACGTTAAAAGTATTTACCATTTTATTTTTGTTAAATATAAGTAATTGCGGGTCAGTACTTAAAAACCCTAAGTGTCTTTCCATCCTTATCCCTGTAATAAAATATGCTATTATAATCATTGTCGAATTTTCCTCCTTTATATTAATCTCCTTGAAGTCTAACTTTAACATTCATAACCTATTACTAGTTTTCAATGTACAGCATTTATTAAATTAAAAAGCCAAAGACAGAAATATAAATTTTTTTTTCTATGTAGATAAGCTGATAATTGTTTACCTTTCAAAGGATTATCCCCTTTTGCCTTCACCTTTATTCCTTCACATATTTCATTTTGAATATCATGGATTCTTGATTATAATTTATTAACAATATTAAGATTACAAGAATTTGACATAGATTTTCACATTTCCTATTGAATTTGATAACTTAGCAAGTTTAACAACCCGAATTCTTTCCTTATTCACCTGTTTTAAGCTTCTGATGAAATTCTTGAGTTAATTTTTCGCTAATTTCCACCAATAAATGATATTGTCAATTACATATTTTGCTCTTGAATAAATTTCCAACACATATTAAAATTGTTAGTAGTAATATAATTTTGAAGATTACTACAATTAAATTTTTAATATCCTGTTGTTATTGTTACAATATTTTCTAATTTTAAAGATAATTTTATAACAGTGATTTGACCAATCCTAAAGAAGCGTCGAATGTTAGAGACATTATCTTGGCAATCTTTAACATAAAATCTGTCCAGTCTGAAACCACAATTATCTCTCAGAAAAGTATAGTCCATCTGGTGATTCACAATGAACCAATCATCTTTCAATTTCAAACGATTCCTTAGATCCAAAAGTGATTTTGACAGCAGTTCAATTTCTGAACTCGAACAATCTCTCATGGTTGTATTGCAATTCCAGTCCCCTCCCATTATTATATTGCTCATGTTTCATTTCTTAAGAAATATAAAATGTCACTACTAAACAATTGTCTCTCTCTCTCTCTCTCTCTCTCTCTCTCTCTCTCTCTCTCTCTCTCTCTCTCTCCGGCGTCAATGACCTTAGATGTCAGGATGCCTGAAAACTTTAAATCATTCATTCATCTCTCTCTCTCTCTCTCTCTCTCTCTCTCTCTCTCTCTCTCTCTCTCTCTCTCTCTCTCTCTCGTTATTCATTATTACCTGAAGGAGCATATACATTCAAAATTTGAATCTTAACAGTTGACACTCTAAACATAGCACTTATTACAAAACCATTTAAAAAAAAATTCTGAATTAAAAACGTCCACATTAGATTTATCATTGGCAAGTATAGCTGAGCCTTCTTTAAGTTTTAGAGAGTAATTTATCAGAATCTTACAATACTTTTTGAATACTCAAATTTACATTTAACTTTAATACTATGCTCCTGAATAAAAATTATATCAAGTGTATGCAAGAACATGAAATTGATAACTATTATCTTTTTGTTTACATTATTCTATACATTTACATTGACTCTGGCAACATCCAATATTGACGAAATGAATTTTAAAGCATTCGAGATATTTTTTTTTTTCTTAGAACGATTTCTATACATACCCGAGGAGTCACTTTCATTCTGAAACAACGAGTCATACTCAAAGTTTCTTCCTTTTTCAGTGTTCTTCGTAAGTCATTGCCAGCAGAGATATATGAGAGATACATAAGATTTCTACACAGTTCCTTTTCAAGGGAGACAATGAGCGTAAAAAGGTTGATAGGAAACAACGACCTCCAAATGGAAATGCGTAAAACCAAAAGACAAAGAAGTCATGAGTGATTGTCCGAGACCGAACGTGGTTTTGAAAATTTCCAGCTGAGTTTTATTTCTCATCTTATAGCATTTTCCAAGAAAGTGGGAATCATGATCTCTCTTTAAGCCTTAATTGCAACGTCAACCAAAGAAAGGTGTAAAAATCTTCTTCGTTCCTTTAGAAGATGACCTCATAAAATTGTCCATAAGAAGAATGTGTAACCTTTTTCATTGTGATAATCATATAACCAGTACAATTCAAGTATGACGCAAACCTTAGTGAATGAGAGCGGAGGTGGCAAGTAAGTTGGCCCGTTCAATGATTACCACTTTTCACACTTGTTAAGAATCAATGATTCATGTCTGGTACATTAAATTGACTGCCGCACAATTCATTCCATTTCTTTTCACACCTGTGCAAGTTTAATTATGCTTTGAAATATAATTGGAAAAGGCCATCGACAGAATTGTTTTGGTGAAGCGAATGAATAGTGACTTGTACGTAATTATAAGCAAATGCATGATATGGCAGCTAGTGATTGAGACATCGGTATTCTTCTCATTGCGTTTGGACTTTTAGCACAAAAGAATCAAAGCAATTATTGCGAAGGGGCTTTCTGCTAATATTCCAGTTTATTATATTATCAGTTTTTACTTTATAGAATCATTTTATAGGATGGAGCTTCGTACAATAATAGTTATTATTATTATTATTATTATTATTATTATTAGGATTCCCTTTTAGGGGAATACTATTGTTTTTGGTATTATTATTATTATTATTATTATTATTATTATTATTATTATTATTATTATTATTATTATTATTATTATTATTATTATTATTATTATTTTTATTATTATTATTATTATTATTATTATTCTTTCCTCGCGTTTTTTTTTTTCGCAAGAAATCTGAAATAATTATCATAGGTAGCCTATGGTAAGAATATGCCATAGACCCAGTTTAAGTGACCTTGATCTACTTTTCAAGGCCACGGGGGCTTTTAAAGGCAAAATTTGTAAAATTTGAAATTGACATTAAGCCTCAAGTATAAGCTGTATGGCTAAGGGCCTTATGGACAATGATACAGAGGTAAATCCCCAGATATTGCCCTACTTTAATGCAAGTAGGTAAAGGTCAAGGTCGCTAATGGCCAAACCGGGTCAAAACAGGTTTGTTTCCGAGATCTCAAAAACCGGAAGGCCCAGAGCCCTGATCTTAGTGGCATATGATGCCCTATATATTTATCTAAGGTTAGCTTAACTTTAGTAGCGACTGCTTAATTACTTTTTTAATATATTTTTTTTACTATTTTTGACATTGCAGAAATCGTGACTTTGGCAATTTCTCCACGATATACTGGTTTTTGGTCATAGCATGATATAGTAAACTACCACAAACATATGCATAGAACATCAGAATCAAATGTCAAATTTGACCTTGACCCTCATTTTGACCTTGACCCTCATTTTCAAGGTCATATGGCTATTTCATGGAAAAAAATTGACGTGGGCTAAAAGTGATGTTTTGTTGTCAACACCCCCCCCCCCAACCCCCACGTCTCATTCGCACATGCTCTTTCAGAATATGGGGTCATATTTAACCCGTGACCCTCACATGACCTTGTAAGTGCCCATTGTCTTCAAGCTCAAAGATCAATTTCTCTATATTTGTCATTTTTGCCTATATTTTACCTCCATATACCTGCTATTATACAGATAAATTGCTTTTGAATAGTTTGTTAACATAACTCAAAATTTAGTTAAGGGGTCATTAGGCCAATAAACCATTACACAATATCTTTTACTGATTGACGAAAGCATTTCCACACCTATTTTGCAGGGGAATCCTCCGCCACTGGCTTTAGCCAGTTGCAGTCTAGTTATTATTATTATTATTATTATTATTATTATTATTATTATTATTATTATTATTATTATTATGTTAAGAGAAAAGGATGATATAGGCCAATGAAACTTAAAAGAGTAAAATCGAGTACAGTTGTGCCTACTAATTACGGAACATTGAGAGCTAACATTTCGTCATAATTATTATATAATGGAATTTTGATTATATCTGCAAAAAAAAAAATGGTAAAAAAAAATGACCGAAAATATTAGATTGGGGATTTCAATAGATCACTCACATGTTTCTGGCTAACAGCTATAATATGGGTCTTCCCTTCAGCGTGTAATTACTTGTGCAAGGTCACGGGGGTTGGCCTCATGATCGAGGTGGGGAAACCATTATCATGATAAGTGAGATTTGTAAGTGGCAAAGCCATTGTTTCATTTTATTCCGAAGCGAAAAAATTCGAAAATATTATTTCTGGCTAACAGCTGGAATATGGGTCTTCAAATATCTTATTTTTCCTCTTGCTGTAACAGGAGCTTGTTTCTGAGTGAGTTCTCCAATAAATACTTGAAAGTAGTATTTCTGTTCTGCACTTTTTTTTATACATGTTTTGCCTTTATTTTAATTCCAATAAACATGACAATATCCCTGAACACCAAGTAACAGAAGACGTCTTCATTTAGCTTGAAAAAGAAGAAAAGAAATCTAATAATGGGTCATGTCATACCGGGTGGAATATCAGCTGATTCGCTCGTGCCACGATTTACCACAAATGGAGGACGGGGAGGGGGCGGTTGGCGACCAGGATCCATAATGCATGAATCATCAACTGAACCTATGGAATATGTAACCCAGTATTAATCGAACCACACGTGGGTGTAATTTTGGTGTTATTACTTAAACGTTTCGAAGAATAAAACTTAAATTACTTTAAATATCTTTGGACGCTTATAACTTGAAAACATACTTATCCTCATATACTTTTATTCATCTCCGTTATTTATTATTCTGATCTAAAAGTAAATATATTATTAGAAAGACGGAAAATATGATCGTAACAGGGAAGATTTTCGATACCTTGAAGTTTAATTTGTGAGAAATAGTTTAGTCTTAAAGTTTTGATTTTTTTTAATTCTGTAAAAAATAGGTGATGTTTCTAAGTACCTTCAAGTGAAAAAAAAAATGTTTGCACACTAGCAGATCCTGGGGGTAGGTCGCACGATGTCGAAACCCTGCCCACCTTTAAAAAGAAATAAAAGAAAGGCTTGACTGTAAAACTTAGTGCTTTAACGAAAAAAGGCTTGACTGCAAAACTTGTAGATTTCACGAAAAAAAAAGTTTTATGGTAAAAGTTGGGGATTTCAGGGGAAAAGTTGGCTTGTGAAACTTGCGGATTTCACGAAAAAAAGTTTGACGGTAAAACTTGGGGATTTTGCGAAAAAAGTTTTGCTGTAAAACATGGGGATTTCACTAAAAATATTTCACAATAAAACTTCGGGATTTTAGGAAAAAAGTTTGACTGTAAAACTTGAGGATTTCACACACAAAATAGTCTGGCTGTAAGACTTGGTGATTTCAACAAAAAAATTTGAGCGTAAACGTTGGGGATTTCAGGAAAAAAGTTTGACAACTTAGGAGTTCCCCCAAAAAAGTTTGACTAAAACTTAAAGATCTCACGGAAAAAGTTTTTTTTTTTCTTTTTTTTAAACTTGGGGATTTCATGAAAAAGTTTGACTGGTAAATCTAGGGATTTAACGAAAAAGGTCTGACTATAAAAAATGGGGATTTCATGATGAAAGTTTGACTGAAAAAGTTGGGGATTTCAAGAAAAGTTTGACTGTAAAACTGGATTTCCCCCAAAACGTTTGGCTATGAAACTTCGGAATTTCACCAAAAAAAAAAAAAAAAAAAAAAATGCTTGACTTTAAAACTTGGTGCTCTCATGAATAAAGTTTGGCTGTAAAACTTGGGGATTTCACTGAAAACGTTTGACTGTAAACCCAGGGGATTTAGAGAAAACAAATTTGACTGTAAAATTTGGGGATTTAGAGAAAAAAAAACGTTTGACTATAAAAATTAAGAATTTTAGGACAAAAATTTGGCTTTAAAACTTGGGGATTCACCGAAAGAAAGATTGACTGTAAAACATGGGGATTCCCTAAAAAAAGTTGGACTATAAAACTTAGGGACTTCATATAAGAATTTTGACTATAAAACTCTGGGATTTCACACACACACAAAAAAAAAAAAATAGACTGTAACAGTTGCAGATTTCAAGAAACAAAAAGTGACTGTAAAATTGGGGATTTAAAGAAAAATGTTTGGTTGTAAAATTTGGGGATATCACGAAAAAAGTTTGACTGTAAAAGTTGTGGGTATCACGAAAACTTTGAGGTTTCATGAAAAACGTTTAACTGTATAACTTGGGGATTTCATGAAAAAAGTTTAGCTGTAATACTTTGGACTTTCACGAAGAAAGTTTGATCATGAAACTTGAGGAGTTTGACTGTAAAACATTGGGATTTCACAAAGAAAAAATGACTAAAACTTGGGGGTTTCAAAAAAAAGTTTCCTCATAAAACTTGGGGATTTCAAGAAAAAAAACGACTAAAACATGAAAATTCACAAAATATAAGTTTGACTGTAGAACTTGGTGCTTTCACGAAAAAAGTTTGAAAAAATATGGGATTTCACAAACACGATAGGCTGCAAAACCTGGGGATTTCAACAAAATATAATTTTACTGTAAAAATTGGGGATTTCACGGAAAGAAAGTTTCACTATAAAACTTGGGGATTTCACGGGAAAAGTTTGAATGTAAAGCTCAAGGATTTCACAAAAAAAGTCTGAATGTAAAACTTTGGATTTCACGAAAAATTTTGACTAAAATTAATCTCATGAAAAAAAAAAAATGAATATAAAACTTAGGCCTTTCACAGAAAATATTTGACTGTAAAACTTGGGTTTTCAGGAAATAAAGTTTAACGGTAAAACTTGGGGATTTCACAGAAAATTCTGACTGCAAAACTTTGGGTTTTCACGAAAAAAGTTTGACTGTAAAACTTGAGGATTGAGAAAAGTGTTACTGTAAAACTTGTGGATTTCAAGAAAAAAATGACTATAACTTGGGATTTCACAAAAAAATTGTTTGACTGTAAAATTTGGGGATTTTGCAAAAAAGTTCACAGTAAAACTTTAGGATTTCACGGAAATGTTTGACCATGAAACTTGGGGATTTCTTAGAAAAAGTTTAACTGTAAAACTTGGGGATTTCACAAAAAAAAAAGTATGACTGTGAAACTTGGGGATTTCTCGGAAAAAGTTTGACTGTAAAACTTTGGAATTTTAAGAAAAAAAGTTTCATGGTTGAACTTGGGGATTTCACAAAACGAAATTTGATTGTAGAACTTTGGGATTTCAAAAAAAAAAAAAAAAAATTGGACTCAAACTTGGTGCTTTCACAAAAGAAGTTTTTCACAAAAAAAAAAAAAAACACTAAAACTTTGGGATTTTTTTGAAGAATGTTTGACTAAAACTTTGGGATTTCACGAAAAAAAGTTTGACTAAAATTTTGGTGTACCACATAAGATAAAAATTGACTGTAAAACTTTGGGATTTCACGGAAAAATTTTGACTGTAGAACTCGGCATATGAGTGGAAAACTATTCTATTTGTCATCACCTGTATTTTCAAGTTTCATTCTTTATTAAGTTATTTTGTTTTTTACAAGGTTTCCTATGAGGGTCCTCCTGCTCTAAACCAGTAAACTATTTGTAATCCAACATTTGAAAGTAAATCTATGATAGTCACGAGCAATAGCATCAAAATCATTCTAATTACAGACTTGATATTATCATAAATATATAGAGTCAAAGTCTAAATGAATCCTTTATTCCCTTCAACGGTCAAGTGTTTTCAGTCTATTCTCTTTTTATATTCACTTTTATGCAAAGCCGCTCTCCTAAAGCGAATTTCTACTTGTATCTATATTATCGAGCCAGAGCTAATTTGAAGTTATAAACTATTTGTGGCTGAAAGCATTAGAGTTACCTGTGTTGTGAGAATATCATAAAAAGCCCTTTGTTAAAAATGTTGTTCATCGGTTATCATGCCCAATAAAGTACGGTAAGTGCAACTGAGTAGAAATTACCTCATTTCTCTTGATGATTTATTTCTTAGGTAGAGGGAATTCAATATATATAAATATATATATATATATATATATATATATATATATATACATATATATATATACATATATATATATTTATATATATATATATATATATATATATATATATATATACATATATATATATATATATATATATATATATATATATATTATTATACATATATATATTTATATATATATATATATATATATATATATATATATATATATATATATATATATATATATATATATATATATATATATATATATATATATATATATATATATATATATTATTATCATTATTACTATCCAAGCTACAACCTTAGTTGGAAAAGCAAGATGCTATAAGCCCAGGGGCTCCAACAGGGAAAAATAGCCCAGTGAGGAAAGGAAGTAAGGAAATAAATAAATGAAGAGAACAAATTAACAATAAATCATTCTAAAATAAGTAACAACGTCAAAACAGACATGTCATATATAAACCATTAACAACATCAAAAACAAATATGTCATAAATAAACAATAAAAAGACTCATGTCCGCCTGGTTAACAAAAAAGCATTTGCTCCAACTTTGAACTTTTGAAGTTCTACTGATTCAACCACCCGATTAGGAAGATCATTCCACAACTTGGTCACAGCTGGGATAAAACTTCTTGAGTACTGCGTAGTATTGATGGAGAAGGCCTGGCTATTAGAATTAACTGCCTGCCTAGTATTACGAACAGGATAGAATTGTCCAGGGAGATCTGAATGTAAAGGATGGTCACAGTTATGAAAAATCTTTTGCAACATGCATAATGAACTAATTGAACGACGGTGCCAGAGATTAATATCTACATCAGGAATAAGAAATTTGATAGCCCGTAAGTTTCTGTCCAACAAATTAAGATGAGAATCAGCAGCTGAAGACCAGACAGGAGAACAATACTCAAAACAAGGTAGAATGAAAGAATTAAAACACTTCTTCAGAATAGATTGATCACCGAAAATCTTGAAAGAATTTCTCAATAAGCCTATTTTTGTGCAATTGAAGAAGACACAGACCTTATATGTTCCTCAAAAGTAAATTTACTGTCGAGAATCACACCTAAAATTTGGAAAGAGTCATACAAATTCAAAAGAACATTATCAATACTGAGATCCGGATGTTGAGGAGCTCCCGTCCTTGATCTACTTACAATCATACTTTGAGTTTTGTTAGGATTCAACTTCATACCCCATAATTTGCACCATGCACTAATTCTAGCTAAATCTCTATTAAGAGATTCACCAACCCTAGATCTACATTCATGGGATGGAATTGATGCAAAGAGAGTAGCATCATCTGCATATGCAACAAGCTTGTTTTCTAGGCCAAAACCACATGTCATGTGTATATAGTATGAAAAGTAATGGGCCAAGAACACTACCTTGTGGAACACCGGATATCACATTCCTATAATCACTATGGTGCCCATCAACAACAACTCTTTGAGATCTATTTCTTAAAAAATCAATAATAATGCTAAGAAACGACCCACCCACTCCCAACTGTTTCAGTTTGAAAACAAGGGCCTCATGATTAACACGGTCAAAGGCAGCACTAAAATCAAGGCCAATCATACGAACTTCCCAACCACAATCAAGCGATTTCTGTACAGCATTGGAGAGTGTAAGAAGGGCATCACATGCTCCAAGGCCTTTACGAAAAGCAAATTGCAAACTAGGGAGTAGATGATTACCTTCAGCAAACCTATTAAGACGTTTTGCCATAAGACGTTCAAAAACTTTAGATAATATGGGAGTTATGGAAATTGGGCGGTAATCTGTGGGACTTGAGCTACCACAAACACATTTACATAGAGGAGTAACATTACCAATTCTCCAACTAGTGCTAAAAGCTCCTCTTCTCGCTAACTTGCGCAAAATAACAAATAACGTTGGAGCTAAGAAATCTGCTCTTTATAAAAAACAAAGGAAAAATACCATTTGGGTCTACACCTCCATAAGCATCAAGGTCCACCAACAGAGCTTTAATCTCACGAGATCGAAAAGCTAAACAGACTCAGCAA
>NC_090750.1:1123078-1148790 GCF_036898095.1 Palaemon carinicauda
TTCCACTTTTAATTCACATTTCACCCGTATAAGATTATCCTGCTACTTTTCACTTTCAGTTCATATGAAATACCGAGGAGAAAATTCCAAACAGAAAGGGTAACTAAATTCGAAAACAGATCTCGAAATTCGAGCACCACAGATATGAGAGATGATTCCCATTGTCCTGCAAGAGAGTACTTACACATATCCTGAGATCATTATTCATCTCATTTTATGATAATGAATTGGGCCAAGAGGGGATTCGTAAACCAGACAATTATAGAAGGATTAAGAATAGTTCTTTCTCTGCATCGCTATTTTCTTCCATGATACATTTTATTTAGAAATAAATATAGCACTATATAATATGATGAATGTATATGAATACACAAAATGACATATTATGATTATTCAGTGGCCACTTTCCTCTTGGTAAGGGTAGAAGAGATTCTTTAGTTATGGTAAGCAGCTCTTCTATCAAAGAATTGTTCTCTAGTCTTAGGTAGTGCCATAGCCTCTGTATCATGGTCTTCCACTGTCTTGGATTAGAGTTTTCTTGCTTGAGGGTACACTCAGGCATATTTTCCTATCTTATTTCTCCTTTTTTGTTTTGTTAAAGTTTTCATAGTTTGTAAAGGAAATATTTATTTCAATATTGTTACTGTTCTTGAAATATATAGTTTTTTCCAGGTTTCTTTCCTCACTGGGCAATTTACCCTGTTGGAGCCCCTGGGCTTATAGCATTCTGCATTTACAACTAGGGTTGTAGCTTAGCAAGTAATTATGTATATATATATATATATATATATATATATATATATATATATATATATATATATATATATATATACCTATATTTTTGGGCTCAAGCCATGGCGTCCTGATGGAAGGTTCCTGTTTGGTAGCTTCCTTGGGTATAAGACTACTAAGATATTCCCAGAGAATTTAACCACAGGTTATCACAGAATTCTAACTTCTGGAGCGAGTATCTCAAAGGTTTCCCTTTAAGACATCGTAATACAACAGGGGACACGCATGTCTGAACGTGCCACATAGCTATCTTCACCCCGAACAGAGTTAATGCTTCGGTGTGTAAGGGCTGAGAATAGCTGGGAGCCGTTCCACAGCTAATCTCACTCGTGGCTACTACTGATACTCGAGACGTAAACAAACGGACGCCATTGCTCTGATGACGTCACGCCCGTCTTTATCCTTTGTTTAGTAGCTGCCCTACTTAGACGGATTTTCCCTTGTGTTATCTTTATCGCTTTGCATCTTCGCTATGTCGTTACCTTCAGCCTCGCCTTCTTCTGGAAAGTTGAGTACAAGGTTCCAGTATTGTTTAATTAAGCTCTGGCCGTAAAGTAAATATTATTTTGCGAAATAATTGATGTTTTGTGGCAGAGCTGTGCCTCTACCGGACCCGCCATTTTATGGCGTCGTTGTTGTTTTGCATGTCTTATTTAGTTAGCCACAACAACGCTTCCGGCATTATATACTAATCGAATACATTAGTTTATTTAGTCTTCATAGCTAGGAACTTTTATATCGTGTTTAGACGCTTTTTATCGGTCATCGATTGACCTCATACCAGTCGGCTACTATAGCCCCCAGGCCAGGAGCCTACATACAAGTGTTCATGCATGATTTATTAGTGATCCTAGACTAAGTTATGAAGATAGTGGCATTATTATTTTACAATACTTTTGACAGTGATGCAAATGTTTTCGCCTTCAGGGACCATATAGGGGATAGGCTAGTCAGTGATTCTTTCTAGCCTAACCTAACCTTAGGACCCCTATATGCTTCCTTCATCCCCTGCCTTGGCATTCCCTCTATTTAGCCTTGATCCCTTTTCTGAGTAAAGGGATTAATTGTCTAATAGAGTATATATCGCCTCTCGGTCCTCCCTAAAGGAATGAACCCCCTTTAGGATTGCGTCTGAGAGTGAGGTTAGGCTAGCCTACCTCTATGGCTAGGATAGTCTATGACTTTCCTGCGATAGCGATATGTCTTCTTCCTTGCCTAGTTCAGGACTTTTAGCCCTGTTCTAGGTCGGGTTAGGAAGGTTTCTCTGTTCCATGCTGAAACTGTACTCTTGCACCGTTTTAGCCGATCAGCCTGATCTTAGGTTAGGGAGTGTCCTCCCTTCCCTTAGTGGCCGCTCTGGTACAGAAACCCTTCCTGGGAAGACCTCTCTCTTCTCCCTCCCCACCTATCTCTTGTATAGCCTAGCCTATGCTTAGGTTAGTTTATACTCATCTGTCCCCTGTCCTACAACTCCTCCTTAGGGTGGATGAGTAGGGCTACCCGAGCTTCCTTGTGCAGTCCGCTCTGGTACATATACCTTCATAGTGTCCTATAAGGTTAGTTACTAGTATAGTTCTGCATATGGGAGTCTCCCCCCCCCCCCCTCTTGGGTGTTCCCTAGCCCTCCCTTGGGCTACCTAGCTCCCGGTCCCTAGTGACCCCTGCTCATGGATGTTAGAGCCTGCCTCTATCATGGGTACACCCTCTCAGGGAGGGGGAGGGATGTCTGGAACCCTGACGGTACTTCCTGCATCCCTTCCCCCCTCCCCCTGTCTCTCTATCTATCCGGGTGCCGGTCTCTTGCCGCCTCTACTGTCGGCAATACCTGCCTCCTTCTTGGTGACTTCCCTACCCTTGCCGCCAGCCCCCCGTGTACCGAGGGACTGCCGGCTGCCGCCGGCTACTACCGGCGGCTCTCCTACTCCTATCTAATCGTCCGCCTGCCGGTCGATCACCGGAGTGCCGGCATATACTGCCGGCAACCCGATACTACCTGTACCATCCTTATCCCAGTCACCAACCTGGCATCCTCCGACTGCCGGAGCCGCCGCTTCCTGCCGGCGTGCCGCCGTTGTGCCGACGGCCGCCATCCTGGTATCTAACTGACTTTTGAAAATTGTCTGTTCTAATGCCAGAATCTATGCTGGAGCGAGCTCCGGCATGCCGGCGGCTTGCCGGATGCCCCGGAGGCGTCAAGAATACTTGCACCCCCTCACTGTAGCTATCATAAGACTAGGATAGCCCTACATGGCAAACAGATAAGCTGCTTTTGCTATTAAGATCAGTACCTAGTACTGCTCTATTAGTGATCATGCTGTCTCTTTGCATTCTTCTAATTCCAGCATGCTATGTGCATCTTAGCACGGCTGGTTGCCAGAAGCAGTTACCTTTAATGAGGCCTTCTGGCTCTTAACTGGGAACCGAATGAATTCGATCCCAATCTTGTCCTTGGTTTTCCATGGAATTCCAAAATACTGGGAATCCTAGGAAACTATATCCAATGATCTCGGTCATTTGGATTTTCCCAGGACCAAGCTTATGGTAACCAGCCGGGCGAGATGCATGGAGCGTGTTCTCCTTTACTGTTTTCATTCTCTATGCATCACACCTTCTTTAAGTTAAAATTAATGATTAATATTAACTTAGTTTAAGAGCCATTCTTATGACTCCCCCATACTCATTTTCTCTTTCTTCCACAGGAGGAGCAGATGAAGTGTGACTTCGCCTTCTGCGCTGTGAAACGCCCGCAGTTTTACGGGCATACGGCTTGCAGGACTCACGCCCCTTGTGCAGACAAGAAAGGGGATTTGAAGTTCTGGAATCCACTGGATTGTACGGTCTGCCAGGCCCACCTAGTTGAGGCCTTCCATAACCCTCCCTCAGCGGAGGTTAGAGACATTTCTCGTGAAAAGCTGCGCAAGTGGGTGCGTGGCTTTCAGAAAAATGCTACTGGACCATACCTGGCCACCGAAGAACTGAGGTCCCTGTTGTTCCCTAAGGCCTCCCCTGACTCAGTGGTTCCAAAAGAAGCAATCCCCACTGTCCAAATTACGGTGGAACCTGATGTGGTCATGGCTCAGTCCATGCACGAGTGTCGTTTAGATTCCGAGGATGATGAACAGATCTCAGACGTCTCGGAAGACACGGAGAAGACGCTTATGGCTCAAGGAGCCGAAGAGGACGAAGACAAGGTGGAATACACCGAGTCAGAGCTTGGAGCTGCTCCCTCGTCCATCCCTCCTCCTACTCCTACACCGACGGAAATGTCCATTCCGTCTACCTCCTCGACTCCGGATCCTTCCTCTTCTACCCAAGAACTGATCCGGCTGATTAGAGCTGTCATGGACGACAGGCTGAAGGAGAACCAGGAGTCCATCAGGTCAATGATTGGATCCAGAGAACCGAAGAAGATTTCGGTCAAGGATCTCCCAGCTTGCTCTCATGCCAACCCGTGGAGGTATGCAGAGCATATGGTTATTGCGACCGGCAGGATCTTTGTTAGTGACAAGATTGGCACGGTCCCGTTGGAAGATGTGGAGTTCTTCCCAAGCTTCGAGGCCTACCCGGACTGTTACGTCCGGCTTCGTTCCGAACCTGCCTCGAAGGAAGAGACCGAACCTAAAGAAGAGATAGTGTTCGATCTCGCAAAGGCCCAGGCTATGCTAGCCTCCGCATTTAAGAGTAGGGGCTTTACCTGCTCTAAGCTTCCAGCCTTGAGCAAGAAGCATCCTACATACGTCGCACCTGACACTGCGGTTCTTCCTTTCTTGGAAAAGGCCTTAGCTGCATGCCTTAAAGCGGCGGAAGAAGGGAAACCCTGCCCTGCACTGGAGGAGTGCAGACCCTTCTCCATCGTGACCCCCCCTGACGCTCGACACTGGAAAGATGTTCAGCATACTTTCGTCGTGGGTAGGCTCGATCCTGACGTCGCCGGACGTCAGTTTAATGAAGACCTCCCTAAGCTCAACGATCACCTCCTTCGCCGGGAACAAGACACGAAGGAGAGGCTTGCGGCATCTCTTTCTCATCAAGTCCAACTGGAAGTGATGGCCTGTGACACAAGAGTACCAGATCACTACATGGTACTAGCCAAATCCCACTTACTGACAGTAATGAAGGACTTGTACCACTTCATAAAGGCTCGTAGAGCCTGTCGTGAATTCGTGTTTGCCGGTGCCACCGTGAAACACGAACCCCGGAGGCTGATTTCCTCCAACATCTGGGGAAAGCACCTGTTTCCTTCTGACCTTGTCAAGGAAATAACTGACAGAGCCGCCACGGAGAATAGGAACCTTCTCCACAAGTGGGGCATGTCCAGAAAAAGGAAACCCTCTCAGGACGATGGACCTCAGCCTAAGAGGAAACCGCAAAAGCCAAAACCCCAGCAACGTCAGCAACGACGTCAGTTTCCGGGACCCGCTACCTCCCAAGTGGTTGCCCAACCACAACAGACCTTTCAATTGGTCCCCCAACCGGTGTTGTCACAGTCACCGGTCTTCACCCCTGCCTTTGAGCAACCATCCACTACCTTTCATGCCAAAGGTAGAGGCTCGTCCAGGGGTGCAAGCAGAGACGCATCTCGTCGTCCCTCCAGAGGTAGAGGAGGAAAGGGAGCTAGCGGCCGAGGCAACAAGTCCTCGGGACACCAGAAGCAATGAAGTGCTTCCGGTGGGAGGAAGACTCCGCCAATTCCAGGATCGTTGGACCTTCGATCCCTGGGCACACAGCATCATCAAGAACGGTCTAGGCTGGAGTTGGACGCAACCACCCCCAATCTTCCAGCGGTTCTTCCAACAATCGACCCCCATTCTGGAAGAATATGTTCTAGACCTCTTGAACAAGAAGGTGATAAGGAAGGTAAAGTCCACCAGGTTCCAAGGGAGACTGTTTTGCGTTCCCAAGAAGGACTCAGACAAACTCAGAGTCATTCTGGACTTATCCCCCCTCAACAAGTTCATAGAGAACAACAAATTCAAGATGCTGACGCTTCAACAAATAAGGACCCTTCTGCCTCAAGGTTCCTACACGGTCTCTATAGACCTGGCGGATGCCTATTGGCACATTCCAATGAACCATCACGCTTCCTCCTACCTAGGATTTCGACTCTAAAGGAAAAGCTACGCCTTCCGGGCCATGCCATTCGGCCTCAATGTGGCCCCTCGGATCTTCACAAAGCTGGCGGATGCCATAGTACAACAGCTCCGCCTAAGAAACGTCCAGGTGATGGCCTACCTCGACGACTGGCTAGTCTGGGCTCCATCGCCCGAAGAGTGTGCAAAGTCTTGCAACGAAGTTACCCAGTACCTAGAACACCTGGGATTCAAGATCAACGAGAAGAAATCTCGCCTCTCTCCAGCTCAGAAGTTTCAGTGGTTGGGAATCCACTGGAATCTTCAGTCACACCGCCTTTCCATCCCCCAGAAGAAAAGGAAGGAAATAGCAGGGTCTGTCAAGCGACTACTGAAATCCAAACGCATTTCAAGACGACAGCAGGAACGAGTTCTAGGCTCTCTACAATTCGCCTCAGTGACAAACCCAGTGCTTCGCGCACAGCTAAAGGATGCCGCGGGAGTCTGGAGACGCTCGGCATCCATCGCTCGAAGAGACCTCAAGAGACGGCTTCCAAACAGACTTCGACGCCTCCTAAAGCCGTGGTCGGAAGCAAAGGCCCTGAAAAGGTCCATTCCTCTCCAACACCCTCCTCCATCACTCAACATCCATACGGATGCCTCACTGGAAGGCTGGGGAGGTCACTCCCACCTGAAACAGGCTCAAGGGACCTGGTCTCCACTATTCAAGACGTTCCACATAAACATCTTGGAGGCCATGGCGGTCCTTCTAACTCTGAAGAAGTTATCCCCGCCGCCCTCGATCCACATCCGTCTAACCCTAGACAACTCGGTGGTAGTTCGTTGTCTCAATCGCCAAGGCTCAAGATCGCCCCAGATAAATCAGGTGCTTCTCCCAATCTTCCGTCTGGCGGAGAAGAAGAAGTGGCACCTGTCTGCAGTTCACCTACAAGGATTCCGCAATGTGACAGCGGATGCTCTATCTCGGACAAACCCGATAGAGTCGGAATGGTCTCTAGACGCAAGATCATTCTCCTTCATCTCTCATCAAGTCCCAGAACTTCAGATAGATCTCTTTGCAACGAGCGACAACAATCAACTTCCTCTGTACGTAGCCCCGTACGAGGACCCCAAAGCAGAAGCGGTGGACGCCATGTCACTGGACTGGAACAGATGGTCCAAGATATACCTGTTCCCTCCCACCAACCTTCTGTTGAAAGTCCTCTCCAAACTGAGAACCTTCAAAGGGACAGCGGCCCTAGTGGCTCCCAAGTGGCCCCGGAGCAACTGGTACCCCCTGGTCCTGGAGCTGCAGCCCAAGCTGATCCCTCTCCCGGGCCCAGTTCTCTCTCAACAAGTACAGAAGTCGACTGTCTTCGCCTCATCATCGAAAATCAAGGACCTTCATCTCATGATTTTCTCTCCCTTGCCGCAAAGAAGAGGTTTGGGATCTCGAAGAAAAGTCTAGACTTCCTAGAGGAATACAAGACCGAATCCACGAGACGGCAATATGAATCATCCTGGAGGAAATGGGTCTCCTTTGTCAAGGCAAAAAATTCTAAAGAAATCACCATTGATTTCTGTATGTCCTTCTTCATTCACCTTCATGGACAAGGATTAGCAGCCAATACGATTTCAACCTGCAAATCGGCCTTGACTAGACCAATTCTATATGCTTTCCAAATTGATCTGTCCAACGACATCTTTAACAAATTACCAAAAGCATGTGCTCGCCTACGCCCAGCACCCCCTCCGAAACCGATCTCCTGGTCACTAGACAAGGTACTCCATTTCGCCTCCAACTTGGACAACGATTCATGCCCCCTCAAGGATCTGACTCAGAAAGTTATATTTTTATTTGCTCTCGCCTCGGGAGCTCGAGTCAGCGAAATAGTGGCATTATCAAGAGAAGAGGGACACATCCTGTTTGCCGATTCAGGAGAAGTGACCCTCTCCCCTGATCCGACGTTTCTCGCTAAAAATGAATTACCCACCAAAAGATGGGGCCCTTGGAGAATATGCCCCCTGAAGGAGGATGTCTCTCTATGTCCAGTAGAGAGTCTCAAGGTCTATCTTCGCAGAACTTCGAACTTTGGTGGAGGCCAACTCTTCAAAGGAGAAACATCGGGCAGCGACCTGTCACTGAAACAATTAAGAGCGAAAATCACCTACTTCATTCGCAGAGTGGATCCGAACAGTACACCCGCTGGTCATGATCCTAGAAAAGTGGCATCTTCTCTGAACTTCTTTCAGAGCATGGACTTTGAAAGCCTTAAAAACTTTACGGGCTGGAAGTCCTCGCGAGTTTTCTTTAAACATTATGCGAAACAAGTGCACGAAGTCAAACATTTTGTGGTAGCCGCAGGTAGTGTTATGAAACCTGCACCTAACTCTGCGTAGAACAGTGAGTTACTTGGGACTCTAACTCTTCGGGTGCCTATGTTGACCCTCGAGCGATTCATAGTGATGTCTAAAAACACTTAGTGCTTTTATAACTGTTCTTATCCCAGGTGAAATGTCATAGTGTCACACAAGTGCCGCATGCCTTGAGCATGATGTGTTGTTTAAAGACTTGCGTTCCTCGAGAACGAGTACCTACTAATCCTGAAATTCCTTTTCAGATTCAAGAGCAAGCCTTTATTTCTATGTACATTATTATTACTGTAAATGAACTTTACTTTTGCTGTAAATTATTTAATTTCTGCATTGTGAAATAAAATTTCTATTTTATTACTTATGCGTCTCTTTCAGCTCCTACCTACTATGAAATACATACTGTCATAGTTTTATTTATTCCTCCTCTCTTATGGTCATGAAGAATTTAAGATGTCTAATCCTAAATTATATTCACCCTGTCTCAGTAAGGTTCCTACACGAATACTTACTTCTGATAACCAAGAGATGAACTCTATACACAGTGCCCAACCACCACTGGTCTAATTCAGAATGTTCCTATACAAATATCAAACATTCTGCTTCATCTCTAAGTTCTTAAAGTTCTTCTGTCAGGATGAATAGCCCTTCAATACCACTTTGACGTCGGCATAGCCCATGGGAACTTCCTACCAATGGGGGGCAGGATACTTCGTTCCTATGGTTCTTTACCTAAGATTACTTTGCTGTTTTGTCAATGCCTAGGCACTTAACACTGGGGGAAAATCTACCACGATACATTGATTCTCTGGTACTCTTCCATCAGGACGCCATGGCTTGAGCCCAAAAAACGGATTTTGAGCGAAGCGAAAAATCTATTTTTGGGTGAGATAGCCATGGCGTCCTGATGGACCCTCCCTACTACTTCGTCCAGTTTTGTTCCCACCCTACACAATTGTATCATGGTGATGGGCAGCAACTGGCGTCAGGATAAAGACGGGCGTGACGTCATCAGAGCAATGGCGTCCGTTTGTTTACGTCTCGAGTATCAGTAGTAGCCACGAGTGAGATTAGCTGTGGAACGGCTCCCAGCTATTCTCAGCCCTTACACACCGAAGCATTAACTCTGTTCGGGGTGAAGATAGCTATGTGGCACGTTCAGACATGCGTGTCCCCTGTTGTATTACGATGTCTTAAAGGGAAACCTTTGAGATACTCGCTCCAGAAGTTAGAATTCTGTGATAACCTGTGGTTAAATTCTCTGGGAATATCTTAGTAGTCTTATACCCAAGGAAGCTACCAAACAGGAACCTTCCATCAGGACGCCATGGCTATCTCACCCAAAAATAGATTTTTCGCTTCGCTCAAAATCCGTTTTTTGGGCTCAAGCCATGTACTCCTGATGGAAGTTCCTATAGGGTAGCTTCCTAGGGTATATTAAAACTACGGCGATATTCCCAGAGAATTTACTTTAAGGTACCAGAATTCTAACTCCTGGAGCGAGTATCCCTCGTGAAAGGGATATCGCGACATATCAGAGGACGTATTCTAGACACGCCACATGGCAATCTACATCCTGGACAGAGATTTCGTCTCGCAGGAGGTGATTGGCGAGATACGAATTCGGGAAAGAAAAAGGGGAGCCGCTCCCAAGGCTTCCCTATCCTCCGATTCGTATGCGTGCCTGGCGCCAATCCTGGCTCCATCTGTATTCCTTTTTGCGTAGCTTAACAACTCGGTGTTTTTTCCTGTTTTTCTCGCAAATCTTGGATTTATTCTACTTTTCATGGCTTCTCCATCTTCGTCGGCCTCTGATAAGTTGAGTATAGTGTCTTTTATGTATAAATGTAGGCTCTTGGTAAAATTTTGAGTGATTAATAGGATTAATCTTTGATACAAGAGCCGTAGCCTACCAGAGGCGTCTTGGACGCTGTCGCTCGCTAGGTATAAATTAGTTAGTCAGAGCGACATTCCTGGTTGTTTTGCTTTAATAAATTTTAGCTATTTAGCATTACATAGGATTTCCTTTCGTGCTTAGTATTATTTGGCGAAGTATTCGCCATTCTGGCCTACGCTAGGCCTTGTAGCCTAGTCATTTGGTCCTAGTACTTCATGCATGATTATGGTTTTTCCGAGTGTAATTAAAATTTTATTGAAGCTTTAGGCTATATTTTATACATTTTAGACTGTGTGGAATATTTCCAAGATAGTATACGAGTGAGTTTCGGTGATTTAGGTAATCGATTCTCTTGGTGCCTAGGCTAGTTGCTTATGGAGCCTTAGTATACTTTATCATACTCCCCGGTTGCTTTCTTTTCTTCGGAGAAGGTATGCAATCCCTTTCCCTCTGTTTAAGCCTTGGGCTTATCCCTAAGTGGTTTTTTCCGAATTTATTTTCGATAAAACTATACTAGGGTGTTACTGTACCTTCCTGTTCCTGTAGTTATGGTTCAAGAGGGACAGAACAACAGAGTTTTTTTAGTCTGAGTCTGTGTTGTCTGGCTTGGGGCTGAGTCCCCCTCGCTGACCTAACACAAACAAAGGGAGCTTAGATACCTTAGGTCACTACCGAAGGTTTCTGTGGATATGATTCCTTCTTTTGTGATCTACCAGACTAGTCCTTGTTGCTGTTCTCGGGGGAGGATAAGTTCTTTCCCTGGGAGTAGCAACGCCTTCCTTGCTTTGGTGCTCTGGGAGCTGGCAAGTATTGCTGGCCTTTCCCCTTAGATCTCCCTTAGGCTAAGATAAGTTTCTTGGCTGCGGGTGATCTGTCACTAAAGCAAGGTTGGCAGGACCCTCTTGTCCCTTCCCCCTCTTTCTTCGTAATGGCCGAGCCATTACTGTACTGTACGTCGTTCTACATCTGGACCTAGTATAGGTTAGGATGTGGAATTGACTCAGCCCCTTGCTGGCCGGCAGAGCTGCTGGCCGGCAGGGGTCTTACTGTACTGTACGTCGTTCTACATCTGGACCTAGCATAGGTTAGGATGTGGAATTGACTCAGCCCCTTGCTGGCCGGCAGAGCTGCTGGCCGGCAAGGGTCTTATGTTTTCGAGTGCTGCCCGGACCTCTCTTGGTCCCTCATCCATGCCTGCCGGTAGAGCCAGACGGCATTGGTCAGGAAGCCTGAATTAGTTTCTCCCCTTCCTTATATGCACTCTTTCGGTTGCCGGGCTTGGAGGTTGTGTACACTCTTATCCCGGCATCCATTCTATTTTTCTTCTAGTGCTGTACCTGACCCGGCTGCCGGCCTATGAGGCCGGCAGCCAGGCAGGTGTAGTCCTCTGGTTCTTTTGCTGCCGGTTGGCATCGGTCTTGTACCTTTGCCGGCCGGCTTATGTCAGCCCTTGTCTGCCGGTCACCAAGAGTGTGGCCGGCAACTGGGTACTGCCTTGTGTAGTTGTTGTCCGGCAGCCATTGCCGGCCAACATTGGCTGTTACCGGCCGGCAGTTGCTGCCGACCGGCACATGCATTTGAACCAGAGTGCTGCCGCCTTATAGCTTTTAAGTAGTATACTTTAAAGCTAGTTGTGGTGTGTGCCGGCCGGCAAAGGCAGGCCGGCACACATCCCCCTATACTGTACTAGTATTCTTCAGTATAACATATAGAGTAAGAAGAAAACTATGGTAAGGGTTTTGGTACAGCACTGTGTCTTCTAACACTATTGTTTTTTCTTGCACATCCCTTTGCTGTTGCCCTACAGATAGGAAGCTGAGTTCTTTCCTGTCTATTATCCAGGATTTTAAAATCATTGCTTAGGTGTGAGCTCCACCTGTTTCCTCTGGAAACCTTGCATTGGTTACTCTAGAAGAGATAAACCATTTTGATTTTATTATCTGGAAGGCTACAACAATGGGTTGTGAGGGAAACACAAGTGTGTGTCTTTCCTTTCTGGATTGTTATGCTATACTATGCATATCCAGTGATACATAGTTCACTTGATACTCATGGAAATTTCTTCTCTTTACAGAAGGACACTCCGAAGTGGGGAAGTGCTTTCTGCAATGTCAGCAGCAAGAACCTCTGCGGACATGAGTTTTGTAGGAGACACGCAGCATACGCTGTCTCCAAGGATGATCTCCGGTATTGGGACCCTCAGGTATGTACTGTGTGCACTAACCTGATTACTGAGACCCTTAAATAGCTAGGAAGAAGCTTCGTACCTGGGTAACGGGCTTCCAAAAGAACACTTCTGGCCCTTATCTTCCAAAGTGAGAAGATGAGGGCGTATCTTTTCCCTAAGGCATCAGCTGATGCAGTGATTCCCCAGCCTCAAGAGGAGATCCCCTAAGTTCAGATCCAGGTGGATGCTGAAATCGCGGTCGCGATGCAAGACATCCAGTTAGATGACAGGATGTCTGATGTGGACGGGTGTCAGGAGGAAGACCTCCTGGCAGAAGCCCAGGATGAAGTTCAAGCCCCAGACGTTGTAGAGGTAGACGTCGACGAGGTGTCGGCTACTCCGGTTCAGATTCCGGAGCCTATTCCCTCTACATCGGCCGGTCTCCCAGTAGAGCTGGGACAGGCCCTCTCTTCTATTGTTGGAATGATCCAACAAATGCAGAAGGAGAATCAGGAGAAGGCGGCTGCAATGAAACTGCGAATGCAGTGCCTTGCAGAATCACATGGGCCCCAGAAAAAGCTCAATGTGAAAGACCTTCCCTTGTGCTCAGATGCTAACCCATGGAGGTATGCTGAGCACATGCCGATGACGACTGGAAAGATCGTCATCTCGGATAAGCTGGGCTCAGTTCCCCTGGAGGAGGTGGAATTCTGGCCCAGCAAGGCATCATATCCGGACTGTTATGTCCGGCTGAGGAAGGAACCAGCTTCAAAGGAGGAGACAGAGCCGAAGGAGGTCATAGTGATGGACCATGCTAAGGCTCAAGCTCTACTTTCATCCTCGATGAAAGAGAGGGGCTTCTCTAACTCAAAGGTAGCCGCATTGAATAGGAAGCTCCCTTCCTTTGTGTCCTCGCCTACTAGAGCCTTCCCCTTTTTACAGAAAGGGTTTCTGGCTGTACTAAAAGCAGTCGAGGCCGGCAAGTCTTGCCCCTCCCTAGAGGAGTGTAAACCCTTGTCGCTGGCCCTGCCTATGGACCACAAAGACTGGAAGGACGTCCATCTTACGTTCTCAGTGGGAAAGTTGGAGGCTGATATTGCCGGACGTCAGTTCGGCAAGGACCTCCCTAAGCTGTCTGACTTTCTTTTGCGAAGTGAGTTCGATACAAAAGAAAGACTGACTGCCTCAATGTCTCTTCAGACTACTCTCGAGACGATGGCAAGTGACCCCAAGGTCCATGAAATGTTCATGGTAGTGGCCAAGCCTCATCTGGCCACAGTGACGAAGGACCTTTATGGCTTCGTCAAGGCAAGGAGAGCTTGTAGGGAGTTCGTGTTTACCTCGGCTACGGTGAGGCACGAGCCAAAGAAACTAATCTCCTCCAACATTTGGGGAAAAGACCTTTTCCCTACCGACTTGGTCAAAAAAGTTGTTGATAAGGCCGCCTTGCAGAATAGAAACCTTCTCCAGAAGTGGGGCCTGGCTATCTAAAGAAAGTCTTCCCCGGATGAGGGTCCTCAACCAAAGAGGAAGACTATGAGGACTAGGCTACCGTCTCGGCCAGCCAAGCCTCTTAGACAGCAACAGCAACTGCAATTGCCATTGCCCCCAGTGCCCCAGATCGTGACACAAACCCCGACCACCTTTCAGTGGGTACCCCAGGCCGTGTCGACACAGTCCACGGCATTCACCCCAGCGTTCGAAGGGCAGTCTACTTCCTTTCGAGCAAAGCCTAGAGGAGCAGCCAGAGGCTCGTCTAGACGCCCCTCAAGGGGAAGGGGATTCAGGGGTGGTCGTGGTCAGGAAGGCAAGACCTCAGGACGGCAGTCATAGTGAGGTGATACCGGTAGGAGGGAGACTTCTGAAATTTCAGGATCGGTGGACCTTCGATCCCTGGGCCCACAGCCTACTCAAGAATGGACTGGGCGGGAGCTGGTACAGCACTCCACCCCCGTGCCTTCGGTTTTTCCAACACTCCACCCCCGTTATGGAGGAGTACGCTCAAGAACTGTTGGAGAAAAAAGGTGATCCGAAGGGTGAAGCCCATCAATTTCTAAGGGAGGCTGTTTTGTGTTCCCAAGAAAGACTCGGAAAAGCTCAGAGTCATTCTGGACTTGTCGCCACTCAACAAGTTCATAGTGAATTGCAAATTCAAAATGCTAACACTGCAACACATAAGGACCTGACTGCCCAAGAGGGCATATTCCGTCTCTATAGACTTGTCAGACGCCTATTGGCACATTCCAATTAGCCATCGACTCTCCCCCTACCTAGGGTTCAGGCTACAACGAAGACTATACGCCTTCGGAGCCATGCCATTCGGGCTAAACATAGCCCCAAGGATTTTTACGAAGCTTGCGAGCGTAGCTCTCAAACCATTACGCCTAAAGGGAATTCAGGTAGTAGCCTACCTGGACGACTGGTTGGTGTGGGCAGCATCCAAGACAGAATGCTTGCAAGCTTCCAGTCAAGTGATCCAGTTCCTAGAGTACCTAGGCTTCAAGATCAACAGAAAAAGTCTCGACTTTCTCCATCTCAAAAGTTCCAGTGGCTGGGAATCCACTGAGACCTTTTGTCACACCGTTTCTCCACTCCGGCGAAGAAAAGGAAGGAGATAGCGGGTTCTGTCAAGAGACTTCAAGATTGCGAAAGGATATCAAGACACGAGCAGGAGAGAGTACTGCGCTCTCTCCAGTTTGCTTCGGTGACAGACCCAGTGCTAAGAGCACAGCTAAAGGATGCAATCGGAGTTTGGAGAAGTTATGCATCAAACGCGTGAAGAGATCTGAGAAGACCAGCCGCTTCGGCTAAGTACTCTTCTCAGGCCTTGGTCCCAAGCCAGACATCTAAAGAAGTCGGTACTTCTTCAGCCACCTCCCCCGTCAGTGACGATTCACTCAGACGCCTCGAAGGAGGGATGGGGAGGTCACTCTCATCGGAAAAAAGTCCAGGGGACTTGGTCCAAGCTATTCAAGACCTTTCACATAAAACTTTCTAGAAGCTAGGGCAGTGCTCCTTACCTTAAAGAAAGTCTCCCCGCGTCACTCGATCCACATAAGGTGGTGATAGACAGCGAGGTAGTTGTGAGATACTTGAATCGACAAGGATAGAGGTCACCACATCTCAACCAGGTGATGTTGGCCATCTTCCGATTGGCGGAAAAGAAGAAGTGGTACCTGTCGGCAGTTCACCTTCAAGGAGTCCGCAATGTGACAGCGGACGCTCTATCCAGGTTCACACCGATAGAGTCGGAATGGTCCTTAGACGCAGGATCATTCTCCTTCATTCTGAATCAGTCCCAGAACTGCAGATAGACCTCTTTGCGTCGAAAGACAACAAAAAGTTGCCCCTGTACGTGCCCCGTACGAGGACCCCTTAGCGGAAGCAGTGGACGCGATGTCCCTCGACTGGAACAGATGGTCCAAGATTTATCTGTTCCCTCCTCACAACCTTCTGTTGAGGGTCCTCAACAAACTGAGATCCTTCAAAGGGTAGCGGCAATAGTGGCCCACAAGTGGCCGAACAGCGTGTGGTTCCTCCTGGCATTGGAACTGTAGCTGAAGTTTGTACCACTACCAGATCCAGTTCTGACCCAGCGAGTCCAGAAGTCAACTGTCTGCGCTTCATTACAGAAAACCCGGACCCTGCAGCTCATGATTTTCTCTCCCTAGCGGTGAGAAAGCGTTTCGGGATTTCGAAAGCCAGTATAGACTTCCTTGAGGAATATAAGTGCAAATCTACTAGAAGGCAATATGAGTCATCTTGGAGAAAATGGGTGGCCTTTTGTCAAGGCGAAGAATCCGCAGGAGATCTTGACAGACTTCTGCTTATCTTTCTTCTCCACCTCCATGGTCAAGGGTTGGCAGCGAACACAATTTCAGCATGTAAGTCTGCTTTGACAAGACCCATTCTATATGCCTTCCAGGTCGACCTAGGTAACGAGATCTTTAATAAAGTCCCGAAAGCCTGTGCTAGGCTCAGACCTTCAGCACCTCCAAAGCCCATTTCATGGTCTTTAGACAAGTTCTTCATTTCGCTTCTCTGTTGAGCAATGAAGAGTGTGCGTTAAAGGATTTGACACAAAAAGTTATTTTCCTATTTTGCACTTGCGTCCGGGGCCAGGGTTAGTGAGATTGTAGCCTCTCGAGAGAGGCAGGTCGTGTTCAGTTCCTGGATGGGGAAGAACTGAACCTGTTTCCGGATCCTACGTTTCTCGCCAAGAATGAGTTACCCACCAACAGGTGGGGTCCCTTGAGAATCTGCCCTCTGAAAGAAGATGCGTCTCTATGTCCAGTAGAATGCCTAAAGGTCTATCTTCATAGAACTTCAGACTTCAAGAGTGGTCAACTATTCAGGGGAGAAACATCAGGCTCAAATTTATCTCTGAATCAACTCAGAGCGAAAATCACATATTTTATTCGCAGAGCGGATCCTGACAATACACCCGCAGGTCACGATCCGAGGAAAGTTGCCTCATTCTTAAATTTCTTTAATTGTATGGATTTTGAACATCTCCGTTCATACACTGCCTGGAAGTCTTCCAGAGTGTTCTTTCGCCACTATGCGAAGCAAGTAGAGGAACTAAAAGAGATCTGTGGTAGCAGTGGGTCGCGGTGTTAACCCTACTGTTTAACTCTGCGAGGAACAGTGGTCTTAATTGGGACGATTAATTCCAGGGTGAGTGTGTAGTTATATACTGTACTACAAACTAAGTGAGGGCACTGTGTTGCCCATCCAGACTGTTCCATTTCCGAAGGTGAACCTAGCATAAGTGCAGACATGTGTGCCGAGCGTTTCTAACGCTAATGTCATTTATTTGTAATACAGGCTTTTATGACTTTGATACCTCGGTATCTTAAAAGTGGCATCTAATGTTTTTTCTTTCAGACAAACAAGCTCTGTTTACTATCATACTTATGCTTAAAGTTTTGGGTTATCCTCTTCTTATGTATATATATATATATATATATATATATATATATATATATATATATATATATATATATATATATATATATATATATATATAATTGTGGTTAACCTGTCTATTTATTGCCTGTCAATAATCTGGTTCTTGAAAACCTTGCGTCTCCTTCACCTGTGTCAATTTATTGGTATAATTGAGCATTCATTCTATGTACCTTATCTGGGATAATTCTAATAGAATTGTTCCTTTATGCAAGCTATGTTGTATTGGTTTTCCTCCTATGCAGATATAAAACCTTTGTCCAATACAAGTATTGTGCGGAGAACTGGTCGATATTTCATATTGACGCAGTGGTTCTTTACAAACTATGCTTTACTTAATATAGGGCGAGACCACTATATTAGCTTGCCTGGTATTCATACATAGGTATATGTACTCTTCGAGACTTTTCCAGAGTCTAGTAGGACTCTTCCCTGTAGGGGGCAGGAAGCTCTAACATAGTTTATAGTTAGTTGAAAAGATGTATAACGGTAACATCTTAGGTCTCTAGGTCTAGTTGACCAGGAAAAAATTACCTCCGGGGAGAACGGCACGTTCTGAGAATCCACAGATACAGTAATGCTCTGGTACACTTCCATCAGGACGACATGGCTTGAGCCCAAAAAACGGATTTTGAGCAAAGCGAAAAATCTATTTTTGGGTGAGATGGCCATGTCGTCCTGATGGACCCGCCCTTGCCTTTCTAAGAAAGGGCTGTAGGACCCCTCCCTACATACAGTATCTGTAGCACCTCGTGTATGCTACAAGGAATACAGATGGCGCCAGGATTGGCGCCAGGCACGCATACGAATCGGAGGATAGGGAAGCCTTGGGAGCGGCTCCCCTTTTTCTTTCCCGAATTCGAATCTCGCCAATCACCTCCTACGAGAAGAAATCTCTGTCCAGGATGTAGATTGCCATGTGGCGTGTCTAGAATACGTCCTCTGATATGTCGCGATATCCCTTTCACGAGGGATACTCGCTCCAGGAGTTAGAATTCTGGTACCTTAAGGTAAATTCTCTGGGAATATCGCCATAGTTTTAATATACCCTAGGAAGCTACCCTATAGGAACTTCCATCAGGACAACATGGCCATCTCACCCAAAAATAGATTTTTCGCTTCGCTCAAAATCCGTTATATATATATATATATATACTGTATATGTATATATATATATATATATATACTGTATATGTATATATATATATATATATATACTGTATATGTATATATATATATATATATATTTATATATATATATGTATATATATATATATATATATATATCTATATATATATATAAATATATATATATATATATATACATTCATATATATATATATATATATAGCGTATACACCAATCAAACTGAGCCAGCTCAATATCTTTTGAATATCGCTTTGTAATATCTTCCAAACACTTCCTTGATGACTAGGCTGGTGCCTAACGCTGTTACGATCCCCACTCCCCCCACCCCACCCCGCCCCTACCCCCTTGGATTAATCCTCGCCGAAATTGTGCCCTGGGAGGTCAGTCAATCAATATCCAATAGACAGATCAACATTCTGGCGACGATAACGAAACAGTGTGATGCGCTATGGCTTCAGTTGATCAACTGTTTGCCACATTGGAGGTAAATTGGTGTAAAAATATATGTTTGTGTTTGCTGGGTATATACTCATTGCCGTTTATATAGGTGTGTATCACTTATATAATGTTTTGGTTCAATTAAATGTTCTTTTTGGTTATGTTTTTTCCTATTGGTCAGAGAGAATGAACCTCTTTACATATCCGTTTGATTATGGAAATGATTTGTAATTTAACTTGAGGAAATAAGGAGATACTTCGGTATAACTTTACTTTCTGTAAAATAATAATAATAATAACAACAACAACAACAACAACAACAACAACAACAACAACAACAACAACAACAACAATAACAACAACAACAACAATAATAATAATAATAATAATAATAATAATGATAAAAATAATAATAATAATACTGTTTACAAGTCATGTAGAATTTAAAAGTAAAAATCTTGAGGCAAATAAATAAAACAGACTACATTATAATACTTTGTTGAATGCACAGCAACACACGTATTGAAGTGATCGCAGTTAATATGAACATAGTTTGATCCGTCATTCGATTAACATATAGTCCAAACAATGACTGAAGAGACTTGTATTGATTGAGTCAGTCAAAGTTGGTGGCCTAGAAAATGTGGGCACGTGTCTCTGATCAGAGAAATGTAGTGTTTTGTTACTTCAGTAGAACAGGAAAAAGCGAGAAGAAAATAATGGAGAGCAGGCAACAAGAAGCATTTATATGGAGTGAGAAGCTTTATGCACTGGCAGGAAAATAATTGATTTTTTTTTTCAAGAAAATAATGGAGAGTAGCCAATAAGAAGCATTTGTATGGAGTGGTTAGTTTTATGCACTAGCAGGAAAATAAGTGATTTTTCTAAAAAGAAAATAATGGAGGGTAGCCAATAAGAAGCATTTGTATGGAGTGGTTAGCTTCATGCACTGGCAGGAAAATAAGTGATTTTTCTAAAAAGAAAATAATGGAGGGTAGCCAACAAGAAGCATTTATATGGAGTGGGTAGCTTTTGCACTGGCAGGAAAATAATTGAATTAAAAAAAAAATAATGGAGGACAGCCAACAAGAAGCATTTAGATGGAGTGGGTATCTTTATGCACTGGCAGGAAAATAATTGATTTTTTAAACAAAATAATGGAGAGCAGCCAACAAGCATTTATATGGAGTGGGTAGCTTTTTGCACTGGCAAGAAAATAATTGAATTAAAAAAAAAAATTATGGAGGACAGCCAACAAGAAGCATTTAGATGGAGTGGGTAGCTTTATGCACTGGCAGGAAAATAATTGATTTTTTAAAGAAAATAATGGAGAGCAGCCAACAAGAAGCATTTATATGGAGTGAGTAGCTTTATGCACTGGCAGGAAAATAATTGATTATTTAAAGAAAATAATGGAGAGCAGCCAACAAGAAGCATTTATATGGAGTGAGAAGCTTTATGCACTGGCAGGAAAATAAGTGATTTTTTTAAAGAAAATAATAGAGATCAGCCAATAAGAAGCATTTATATGGAGTGGATAGCTTTATGCACTGGCAGGAAAATAATTGATTTTTTTTTCAAGAAAATAATAGAGAGTAGCCAATAAAAAGCATTTGTATGGAGTGGTTAGCTTTATGCACTGGCAGGAAAATAATTGAATTAAAAAAAAAAATTGGAGAGTAGCCAACAAGAAGCATTTAGATGGTAGCTTTATGCACTGGCAGGAAAATAATTGATTTTTTAAAGAAAATAATGGAGAACAGCCAACAAGAAGCATTTATATGGAGTGGGTAGCTTTTTGCACTGGCAGGAAAATAATTGAATTAAAAAAAAAAAATAATGGAGGACAGGCAACAAGAAGCATTTAGATGGAGTGGGTAGCTTTATGCACTGGCAGGAAAATAATTGATTTTTTAAAGAAAGTAATGGAGAGCAGCCAACAAGAAGCATTTATATGGAGTGGGTAGCTTTATGCACTGGCAGGAAAATAATTGAATTAAAAAAACATAATGGAGAGCAGCCAATAAGATGCATTCATATGGAGTGGGTAGGTTTATGGACTGGCAGGAAAATAATTGATTTTGTTTTTATATAGAAAATAAGGGAGTGCAGCCAACAAGAAGCATCTATATGGAGTGGGTAGCTTTATGCACTGGGAGGAAAATAAATGATTTTGCTAAAAAGAAAATAATGGAGAGTAACCAAGAAGAAGCAATTATATGGAGTGGGTAGCTTTATGCACTGGCAGGAAAATAAGTGATTTTTTTTATTAAAATAATGGAGAGTAGCCAACAAGAAGCATCTATGTGGAGAGAGTAGCTCTATGCTCCTAAAAGGAAGACAATTGAATTCTTGAAAAATGTAGTGAATATAACAGCTTAAAAATTTATTTATTTGCAGAAAACTACTATATTTTCGAGAAATGTAGTGTATAAACTAGCTTAAAAATCTATTCATTGGCAGAAAAACTACTGTATTTTCAAGAAATGTAGTGAATAAACTAGCTTTAAACATCTATTCACTGGCAGAAAAACTATTAGATTTTTGAAGAGTGTAGTGAATAAACTAACTAATAAATCTATGTAGCAAAAAAAAATATTTTGTACACATGAATAGCTAGTTTTTAAAAGCAGAAGGAGCCAAAGGAAACTACCTGCAATATAGAAATTTGTATTTCAGTATTTATTTCCATGTATTTCCCAGGACAAGGAAATACTGCCCCTCATGTTTCTTCTCTAACCGTCCCAATCTGAAGCATGTACCTCACACAAACTCTTATTTTTAAAATACTGGTTCATTTTATTATACTATCTGGTCAATTGAGATTTTTTTTTCCTTTTTTTTTTTTTTTACCCGCAACCTTTCCCAATTATACATCCGTACTTCCTTCTTCTTAATCATTCTTGTCCATGACCTCTAAATATTGAATCAATATGCATGTAATTTTTCCTTAGCATAGATAACTTCTTATTTCCTCAATTTTTAGTTTTTTTTTCCTTTTATATATATATATGTATATATATATATATATATATATATCTACTTATATATGTATATCTACATATCTAAATACATACATACATATATATATATATATATATATATGTGTGTGTGTGTGTGTGTGTGTGTAAATACAATATATATATATACATATATATATATATATATATACATATATATATATATATATATGTATATCTACATATCTAAATACATATATATATATATATATATGTATATGCAGTATATATATATATATATATATACATATATATATATATATATACATACATACATATATAATTTAACATGTTATACACAAATATAAATTTTCTCCTAGACCAGGCAATAATCTAGTATTCTACCGCGTTAATACCGCTAACGCTTGCCTCTTGTTTCCCAAACTTTTGATGATCGATTGATCTTGTCAGTAAACAACAATGCACTTCGGCTGGATGTTTACATTATGCAGCGTCGTTTTTCCTCGCTAAGATGAACAGCAGCAATTTATTAGATTACCAATTGAGGTCCCAAAGTTTATTGAAGTAAAGTTGAGCGTTATTGTGCATTGTAGAAACGCAAGACTAGAAATTGTATGTTGTTCTTTTACTTCATTTTTGGAGGGAGATATATCGCATGTAACTAGAGACATCATGAGAAATGACTATCTATGCTTGCGTGTAAGTCTACGAAAGAGAGAGAGAGAGAGAGAGAGAGAGAGAGAGAGAGAGAGAGAGGGGGGGAGGGAGAGAGAGAGAGAGAGAGAGAGAGAGAGGGGCGAAGGGAAGAACGGTCACTAAGATAAGTAAATAAAATAAAATTGGATATCATGATATTCTTATGAATAGACAGAATTAGATAGCTAATATTGGAATTAATAGTTCATGGGTCCGTGTGCGTGAGAGAGAGAGAGGAGAGAGAGAGAGAGAGAATAGTTTGATTGCTAATATTTACATCAATATTTTATGAGAGAGAGAGAGAGAGAGAGAGAGAGAGAGAGAAGTTTGATTACTTATATTTACATCAATAGTTTTTGTGTGTGTGTGGAGAGAGAGAGAGAGAGAGAGAGAGAGAGAGACAAGTTTGATTACTAATATCTACATCAATAATTTATGAAAGAGAGAGAGAGAGAGAGAGAGAGAGAGAGAGAGAGAGAGAGTTAAGTTTGAATACTAATATTTACATCAATAGTGTGTGTGAGAGAGAGAGAGAGAGAGAGAGAGAGAGAGAGAAGTTTGATTACTAATATCTACATCAATAGTTTATGAGAGAGAGAGAGAGAGAGAGAGAGAGAGAGAGAGAAGTTTGATTATTAATATTTACATCAATAGTGTGTGTGTGTGGGGAGAAAGAGAGAGAGAGAGAGAGAGAGAGAGAGAGAAGTTTGATTACTAATATTTACATAAATAGTGAGAGAGAGAGAGAGAGAGAGAGAGAGAGAGAGAGAAGTTTGATTACTAATATTTACATCAATAGTGAGAGAGAGAGAGAGAGAGAGAGAGGAGGGGAGAGAGAGAGAGAGAGAGAGAGAGAGAAGTTTGATTACTAATATTTACATCAATAGTGAGAGAGAGAGAGAGAGAGAGAGAGAGAGAGAGAAGTTTGATTACTAATATCTACATCAATAGTTTATGAGAGAGAGAGAGAGAGAGAGAGAGAGAGAGAGAGAATATCCACAAATATGGAAAAGACAACAGAATAAAAGATGTTTTTAAGTACATTAAAGAGAGATGGGAAACTAAAGGATATGAATGAAAGAAGGAGAGAGAGAGAGAGAGAGAGGAGAGAGAGAGAGAGAGAGGCGGGTAGTTTGATTGCTAATATTTACATCAATATTTCATGGGACAGAGAGAGAGAGAGAGAGAGAGAGAGAGAGAGAGAGAAGTTGATTACTAATATTTACATCAATAGTGTGTGTGTGTGTCGAGAGAGAGAGAGAGAGAGAGAGAGAGAGAGAGAAGTTTGATTACTAATATTTACATCAATAGTGAGAGAGAGAGAGAGAGAGAGAGAGAGAGAGAGAGAATATCTACAAATATGCAAAAGACAACAGAATAAAAGATGTTTTTAAGTACATTAAAGAGAGAAGGGAAACTAAAGGATATGAATGAAAGAAGGAGAGAGAGAGAGAGAGAGAGAGAGAGAGAGAGAGAGCGGGTAGTTTGATTGCTAATATTTACATCAATATTTCATGGGACACAGAGAGAGAGAGAGAGAGAGAGAGAGAGAGATTAGCTTTTTTACTAATATTTACATCAATAGTGTGTGTGGGGGAGAGAGAGAGAGAGAGAGAGAGAGAGAGAAGTTTGATTACTAATATTTACATCATAAGTTTTTGTGTGTGTGTGTGGGGAGAGAGAGAGAGAGAGAGAGAGAGAGAGAGAGAGAAAGAGAAGTTTGATTACTAATATACACATCAATAGTTTAAGAGAGAGAGAGAGAGAGAGAGAGAGAGAGAGAGAGAGAGAGAGAGGGGGGGGGAATATCCACAAATATGCAAAAGACAACAGAATAAAGATGTGTTTAAGTACATTAAAGAGAGACGGGAAACTAAAGGATATGAATGAAAGAAAGAGAGAGAGAGAGAGAGAGAGAGAGAGAGAGAGAGAGAGTTGTTTATTTAATTTGGAAGCCACTTATTGAGACTTCGCACACGGCGAAAGTTGAACGAGAATAAACAACTTAAAGTAAACAACCAAAAGTAAACAGCTTCGAGTAAACGCAGTGAACTCTTACAAGCTCGACAGGATCTTCAACGAGTAAGTAAATCTTCTCATAAATCTTTATTTGAAGCCAATGAAATGCATTGATTTACCATCTACCTCAATAACTTTATTTATTCCAAAAAATGCTTTAAATCTTTATTATGCAAGTTCATTTAGAAGAGTTTCGACTAGATAACAGGAAATTAAGATATATATTATTTTCATAATATTATAGAGAAATTAAAACAAATAATTATTTTATCTGGCATAAGTCCTCTCTATTCATAAAATGCCTCAAAATTTTATTATGCATATTCATTTAGAAGAGTTTCGACTAGATAAACGGAAATTAAGATATATATTATTTTCATAATATTATAGACAAATTAAAAAAGTATATTTATTTTATCTGGACTATTAGAGTTAATTAAATATTCCCTATGAGAAATATTGGATCAAAAATATTAATTAGAAAATCACTTTAAGAAACATTGAAAGAATATTCATATTGTTATTATCATTATAAGCTAGGTTTTTTCATTAATATTATAGACAAATTAAAAAAAAAAACTGGAATAATGGGAGTTAATTATAAAATCCCTATAAGAAATATTAATTCAAAAATTTTAATTTTTTGAGAAAATCTCGATTAAAAGCATTGAAAGATTATCATTATAATTACTATAGTTAATTCTTTTTAGTGAGGCAGATTTGAAGTATAATATTGTACCAAGATTAGGTATTAAATATATTTTTCAGAATAATATTCTGTACATAATCAGAAATCTCATATACCTTAATTATCAGTCAAAAAGTAAAACATGAAAAATTTAAACAACACAAACAAATATGCGAAATATATTTTACCTGGCAAATGTCTTTCCCAAACCGATATTCTTTACATAATCATTATAACAGAATTTTAATGAATATCAGTCAAATATGGCATATGGAATAGTAAATACGAATGGTAGAATATAGCACATATATAAAAAAAAGACTTTGGTTACATGTTAAATATATTTTATGAAATATTATTCTTCAGATAATCATAGAACAAATTAATATATGATAATTATCATTCAATTGTAGGATATGATAAACTTAAACAAGACAAAGAAAGAAGAAAAATTATATACAAATAAATATAAGAA
>NC_090750.1:1161790-1164290 GCF_036898095.1 Palaemon carinicauda
GAACACTCTTCTTTATATACAAAACCTCAAGGCAACTGGACATAACCTGTTCGAGAGACAGACAATGTTACAGAGCAAAACGGAGACATGATCATTCAGGTTCGTTTTAGTGCGAGGGAAGACCGCAGATACAAGCATAATATATACAAAATAATTATGTACAATTGTGTGACACACGGTTGGTACATGCCCGCCCCCCCCCCCCTACAAATGACAAACTGTACATGTTAAATAGGGCGCCCTGATCTAGAGAGGCGAACTGTAGGCGGGTCATCTGGCAGAAGATAAGCAGGTTTTAGACGATCAATGGAGACCCAGTCATCTTTGCCCCGAATGTTTGGTAGGAATGCTTTCAGACAGTGTCGGATCACAAGGAAAGGGCCCGTGTAAGGGGGCGTTAGTGGTGGCTTGCTAGTGTCGTTGCGTAGATAGATGTGCGTTGCAGAGTGCAAGTCCATTGGTATGTGATGCTTCGCTAGGGGCTTGTAAGTCTGGCGGGACGGAGTAAATTTTCCCACGACGTGACGTATGCGCTGGAGATCATCGGAGGAGGTTGTAGAAGGAAAAAATTCGGCAGGGACGACAAACGGGTCGCCATACACCATTTCAGCTGCCGAGACGTCGAGGGCGTCTTTAGGAGTGGTCCTTAGTCCCAGGAGGACCCAGGGAAGCTGAGTAAACCAGTTGCGATCCTTGCAGCGGGACATCAAAGCTGCTTTGAGGGTGCGATGAAAACGTTCAACCATTCCATTGGCAACGGGGTTGTAGGCCGTTGTCTGATGTAGGGTGATGCCCAAGAGATTCACTAATGACGTCCACAATTGAGAGGTGAAAGTGGTTCCCCTGTCAGAAGTAATATGCTCAGGGATACCAAATCTTGAAATCCATCCTGAGAGTAAGGCAGATGTACATGAGGCGGATGCTGCAGTTTCCATGGGAATTGCTTCAGGCCAACGAGTGGAGCGGTCGATGACGGTAAACAGGTAACGATGTCCTTGTGATGTGGGTAGGGGGCCTAAAACGTTGACGTGAATGTGTACGAAACGACGCTGAGGTGGAGGAAAGGTGCCCACTCCTGAATCCGTGTGTCGATGTACTTTGGAAGTTTGGCAAGAAGTACAGGCGCAGACCCAATCCTTAGCATCCTTAGAAATGCCATGCCAAATGAACTTTGCATTCAGCAGCTGTGCAGTAGAACGGCAAGAGGGATGTGAAAGACCGTGAATGAAATCAAACACCTGTCGGCGCATGGGAGCAGGAATCCAAGGTCGCGGACTACCAGTACTGACATCACAGAGGAGGGTGGTGTTGGAGTCTTCGAGGGGAAAATCTTCCCAACGGAGGGACGTGCAGGATGTCCTAAAAGCTTGATACTCTGGATCCTGTCGTTGGGCTTCAGCCAGGGCGTTGTAATCCAATCCCAGTTGAACGGCAGCCAACGTGTTTCTTGACAGGCAACGGGATTCATTTTCCCAGGGACGTATTGGAGGGTGCAATTGTATTCGGCCACGGCGGAGAGATGTCGGCGTTGACGGGCGGACCAGGCGTCAGACTGTCGAGTGAAGGCGTGCACCAGAGGCATGTGGTCTATGCAAATGAAGGGCGTACCTTCTAAAAAATGGCGAAAGTGACGGACAGCCAAGTGCACCGCCAGCAATTCTCGATCGAAGGTAGAATAACCAGATTCTGCCTTGGACAGTTTTCTGCTGAAAAAGGACAATGGGCGGGGCGAGCCTTTGACCACCTGCTCGAGTACTGCACCAATAGCGACGTCACTGGCATCGGTGGAGAGAAGGAGAGGGGCGTGTGGGATAGGAAAAGTGAGAGCCGCAGCAGTTGATAGGGCCTTTTTTGCATTGCAGAAGGCTACTTCTTGAAGGGGACCCCACTTCAGGTCCTTTGGCTAGCCCTTGAGGGAGGCGTAGAGGGGAGCAAGAGTGGCAGCAATGGCTGGCAGAAAACGGTGATAATAGTTGATCATGCCCAAGAATTCCTGCAGAGCTTTGACGGTCGAGGGCGCAGGGAAGTTCTGAACGGCTGCTACCTTCTCAGGGAGGGGATGGACTCTTTCAGGAGTGATACGGTGCCCTAAGAACGACACTTCGTTGGCGCCAAAGGTACACTTGTCGTACCGGACTACAAGGCCGTTTTGTTGCAGGCGGTCGAGCACGATGCGCAGGTGACGGAGGTGTTCCTCTTTTGAGGAGGAGAACACAAGCATGTCGTCCACATAACATACACAGAAAGGGAGGTCCCCTAAGATGCCACCCATTAGACGTTGAAACGTTGCCCCAGCATTACGAAGGCCAAAACAGGAGTAATTGAAGGTGTATGTACCAAACGGAGTGGTGATGGCGGTCTTGGGGATGTCTTCTGGGTTCATAGGCACCTGATAATACCCCTTCAGGAGGTCGAGCGTAGAGAAAACCTTCGCTTTGTGCAGGTAGGAGGTCACGTCGGCAATGTTTGGGAGGGGGAAGTGATCCGGTTCTGTTTGCAT
>NC_090750.1:1171790-1174290 GCF_036898095.1 Palaemon carinicauda
AATAATAATAATAATAATAATAATAATAATAATAATAATAATAATAATAATAATAATAATAATAATAATAATAATAATAATAATGTGCATATGGATTTTATACTGTTGCTTCCATCTATTTTTCTTTGCTTTTAGAATATGTTATTTTGATTGTCCATTAGTTATCGTATCATTTATTTCTTTATTTCCTTTCCTCACTGGGGTATTTTTCTCTGTTGAAGCCCTTGGGCTTATACCATCTTTCTTTTCCAATTATGGTAGTAGCTTAGCTAGTAATACTACTACTACTACTACTACTACTACTACTATTAATAATAATAATAATAATAATAATAATAATAATAATAATAATAATAATAATAATAATAATAATAATAATAATAATAATAATAATAATAATAGTTCCTAATTCACTACTGTGTATATTAAAGTCTATTTTCATTTTTCCCTGTAGTTCCAAAGAAATCCTTCAGACAATGGCTGAAGCTAGAGTCAGCAGAATAAATTTGAAGAAATAACGCAAAAGGTATTTTCTTTTTCACCAACAGGGGACTTGGTGAGGATTTCGGATGGTAAAAGTTACGTGTTCATCAGTATACAGTTATAGCTATATACGTCAAAGATCATGCCTTGAGTTATTGTATGTAATAGGATATATATATATATATATATATATATATATATATATATATATATATATATATATATATATATATATATATATATATATATATATATATATATATATACATAAATATATATATATATATATAAATATATATATATATATATATATATATATATATATATAATTTATATATATACGTATAAATATATATATACACACAAACATATATATATATATATATATATATATATATATATATATATATATATATATATATATATATATATATATATATATAACCACATACACAAATACATTATATCTGTGTATATAAGGGTCTATATTTATTACAATATATATTTACATATATGTATATATATATATATATATATATATATATATATATATATATATATATATATATATATATATATACACAGTATATGTATATATATATATATATATATATATATATATATATATATATATATATATATATATATATATATATATATACATATATATATATATATATATATATATATATTTAAATATATATTTATATACATACACACATACACATATGTATATACAAACACATACACATACATACAGAACCAACATATCTCCCCTGCAAGTCTATATTTCATTAAAGTATTTCCTTTCCAACCCTTTTCCTTTCCCTAGAGGAGCCACTTACCCGGTTGACAGTCCCTGACTGGCCTCTCCCCCTCTTTTGCAACATACGTCAAACATATTAGAGTTTCCTGCTCAGTGATTTGCTCTGCAACTTGCAAAGAGTAACCCTGCGAAATTTGCTCGTTCTCTGATGCACTTTCATGCTCCGGTTAGTTTTCAATCTGCGTGTTCTTTTATGAATCAATTGCTAATATCGTTTTCAGTTTTAGATGGTATGTATGTGTATATATGTATATATGTATATATATATATATATATATATATATATATATATATATATATATATATATATATATATTTTATGTATATATATACATTACATATACATACAATATATGGATGGATATGTATGCGTATACAGTATATATATATATATATATATATATATATATATATATATATATATATATATATATATATATATATATATATATATATATGTATGTATGTATGTATGTATATATATATATGTACTTTATATATATAAATTTACATACACATACATATATAAATACACACACACACACGCACACACACACACACATATATATATATATATGCCTCTGTGTAGTATATGCATGCACTTGCATGAGTGTCTGTGTGCTTGGACAATCACTACATATATATGCCCACTAAGATAATTCACTTCCCTCTGCGTGTTTCCTATACTTTACATACATCTTACTTTCATACATTAACGAATCCAGCCTGTCAAACTCCCACACAGAAACAGCGATCTTTATAGCTAAGATTTAAAATCTCGAATATAATTTAGCTAAACTGAGATTAACTCCTAACTCATTTCAGTCTCGGTATCGCCAGATCTCGGAGAGCGTGAGGTACTGATCTTCTTTACCCACCCAGCCCCTGTCCCCCTGGTGTAGAGACCGTTAGTGGAAAGCTTAGATTATCAATAATTCCCGCAAGGAGGAGAACCTACTGGTCTTTCATGAGGTGTTTGTACGTGTGATTTGAGATTGAGGTTTATCAGCTGTGGCTCACTCGAATGACAGGTTTCCTTTCAACTTATAATAATTAATATAAAATAAGGAAATCCAGTTATTGTCTGTATAAACATTAAAGGTTTAAAGGCCTCACAATAATAGCAGAGAAAAGCGACAGTGCCATTGTCCTAGCGGGCAGGACGATGGCCTAGAGACTGACCGCGTATAC
>NC_090750.1:1179290-1194290 GCF_036898095.1 Palaemon carinicauda
TATATATATATATATATATATATATATATATATAGATATATGTATGTAAATATTATATATATATATATATATATATATATATATATATATGTATGTAAATATTATATATATATATATATATATATATATATATATATATTTACATGTATATATATATATATATATATTTATATATATACAATATATATATATATATATATATATATATATATATATATATAAATATATATATATATAAATACATATATACATATATATACATGTATGCATATATACACACATATATAAGTATGTATATATACATATATATATGTTTGTGTATATAAATACACATATATATATATATATATATGTATGTATGTATGTATATATACATACATATATATATATGTGTATATGTATATATACATATGAATATATATATATATATATAAATATATATATATATATATATATATATATATATATATATATACATCTATATAAATGTGTATATATATATATATATATATATATATATATATATATATATATATATATATCTATATATATATATATATATATATATATATATATATATATATATATATAATATTTATATATAATGTGTGTGTGTGTTCATATGTACTCGACTCTCAAATTGAAACCTTTTAGCTTTTACCGATTTTCCATAGATATTTTCCTTTGATAAGGACATATAAAAAATGATCTCCATATCAACCACATGCAAGACTCATCTGATGCTGGCCCTGCCTAGAAAACAAGCTTGTTGCATATGCAGATGATGTTACTCTCTTTGCATCAATTCCATCTCCTGAATGTAGATATGACGTTGCTGAATCCCTTAATACAGATCTAGCTAAAATTAGTGCATGGTGCAAATAATGGGGCATGAAGTTGAATCCTAACAAAACTCAAAGTATGATTGTAAGTAGATCAAGGATAGTGGCTCCTCAACATCCGGATCTCAGCATTGATGTTTCTTTTAGGTGTGATATTGATAACAAATTGACTTCTTGAGAAACATGCTATCTTTTTCTTCTTCCTTTACAACAAAATGAATTGGCTCATTGAGAAAGTCTTTTAAGAATTTCGGTAATCAGTCCATTATGAAAACATGTTTTAATTCTTTCTTTCTGTCTAGTTTCGAGTATTGTTTGCTTATCTCGTTCTATAGTTTTTATATGACTGATCTACTTCAACGTTGTTACTGATCTTAATTCAAATAGCATGAATTATTTCTTTCATTTCTCGTCATATGTAGTTTATTTTGTCCTTATTTCCTTGTTCTCACTAGGCTACTTTCCCTGTTGGAAAATCCTGCTTTTCCAACTAGGGTTATAGCTTCACTAATAATAATAATAATAATAATAATAATAATAATGATGATGCTGATGATGATAATGGTGATGATGATGATGATGATGATGATGATAATAAACATTCTATACAAAATAGATATGTTTAGTTTAGCAAAATGAGTCATCATGGGTCCCCTTTAATAAATCACGTTTTCCAAAATACCGTTATTTTTTTTTTTTGTTCTGTTGACCTTAAAGATTCCTCCGGGCATATAATGGCCTTGTGGAAAGTCACATATATTTCTTTCTAAGTAATCAGACTACTAAGACCACTTTTATTTGACAGGGCTTCTTGTGCACCAGTTCCACTCCCACCTCGAATGGAGATGAAGCGTAAGTATCTTTTGTTTGCTTGACCACAGTACGCCTAGAAGAAGGTCTGAAGAATTTAAATTGGGAAAATGTAGCAATTAATAATAGGGGAGAATACCTGGAGATTTGCAGATTTCATAGATGTGTTTAGTGAATTATGGGAGCAATTAAAAAAGATGATAAAAGATTTGAATAAAAAAGAAAAAAGAAGAAATGTAGGACTGAAAATGAATATGAGTAAAACTAAGACAATGTTCAATGAAAATGTAGAGACAGCAAATAAGGGTTATGTAAGAACCTCTAGAAATTGTTAATGAATATACATACTTAGGGTAGACAGTGAGTGTTTTCCCAGGACACGAGACCGAAATTAAAAGAAGGGTAAACATGGGATTGAGAGCTTTTGGTAAACAATATGCCCCTAGAGAGCTGCTGGGTCCTTTGACCTGCCAGACAGTAATACATTGGATCCCTCTCTCTGGTTATGGATAGTTTTTTCTTTGCCTATATTCTGGCTTATATTTTACACATTCTCCTCTGTCCGCATACACCTGGCAACACTAAGATTACCCAGCCATTATTCACTCAAGTAGTTCACTACTGTACTGTAATTGTCCAGTGGCTACTTTCCTCCTGGTAAGTGTAGAAGAGACTTTCTAGCTATGGTAAGCAGCTCTTCTAGGAGGACACTCTAAAATCAAATCATTACTCTCTAATCTTGGGTAGTGCCATAACCTCTATACCATGGTCTTCCAATGTCTTGGGGAAGAGTTCTCTTGCTTAAGGGTACACTCGGGCACGCTATTCTTTCTTATTTCTCTTCTCTAGTTTATTTTGAAGTTTTCATAGTTTATATCTGGAAGATCTATTTTAATGTTGTTTTTGTTCTTAAAATATCTCACTTGTTCATTATTTCTTACATAGTTTATTTATTTCCTTAATTCCTTAACTCGATATGCTATTTTTTCCTTTTTGAGCCCTTGGGCTTATAGCGTCTAGTTTTTCCAAGAAGTGTGGTTGCTTAGCTAATAATAATAATAATAATAATAATAATAATAATAATAATAATAATAATAATAATATCACCTCGTCCTAACATGTCTTGACGATACAATAAAAACATTAATAATAGTAAAAAAATAAACAATAGGAAAAATACATTAAGAAAAAATTAAGGCTAAAAATAAAAACTAAACTGGATCTCTTTTTTTCCAAAAGAGAAATATGTTTTAGATTACTTTTATAATATTGAAAATCAAGATTGACAGGACAAAAGGATCTGTATGCAATCTAGATTAGAAATATGTTTCCATTTGATTTGATTCCATGATTTCCTTATTTCAGATTGATCTTGGATCCATTATTCGAAGATGGTTCTTCAGTTCAACCCAAGTGGATTCACGAGCCACGAAATCTTGAATCTCCCATTGAACAGCTAAATGATGAACAAGGTACTTATAAACGTTTTCTTGAATCTCCCATTGAACAGCTAAATGATGAACAAGGTCCTTATAAACGTTTTCATAAGATTTATCCTGCATAATTATATCATTTTTACTGTGAAAAAACTCTTTACTTTTAGTACTACGAATTTAATTTGTTGAAAACAATTCCTCTTTGTTCAGTGGCTTCTTTCCTCTTGGTAAGGATAGAAGAGACTATTTAGCTATAGTAAGCAGCTCTTCTAGGAGAAGGACACTCCAAAATCAAACCATTGTTCTCTAGTCTTGGGTAGTGCCATAGCCTTTGTACATTGGTCTTCCACTCTCTTGGGTTAGAGTTCTTTTGTTTGAGGATACACTCAGCCACATTATTCTATTTTTTTTTCTCTTCTTGTTTTTTTTTCTAAGTTTTTATAGTTCATATAGGAAATATTTATCTTAATGTTTTATTGCTCTTATTTCATTTTTCCTCATTTCCTTTCCTCACGGGGCTCTTTTCCTTGTTGGAGCCCCTGGGCTTATAGCATCCAGCTTTTTCAACTATGATTGTAGCCTTTGAAGTAATAATAATAATAATAATAATAATAATAATAATAATAATAATAATAATAATAATAATAATAATAATAATAATAATAATAAGGATTTTAAATGTATTCTTGAAATTTCCCTTTTTAAACTTATATTGTCTTACTGGGAATTCTTGGTTTGCAGAAAGCAATTATGCCAAGTGTGGTCAAACACACAGACTGGACAGAGGCGAGAGTGTCGCTATCAAATCGAAGAGGCTCAATGGCAAATATCTTAAGAAGGAAGACTGCCGATGGACTTTTCAGGTTTGCTCGAACAAAATGTCTGTTGTTTGATACAATTATTATTGCCATCATTAAAGCTTTGATTTATAATAGACTGGTGTCTCTAAATCTGGCAGAAATAAACTCTAGCTTTCTTCGTTTAATCAAACTGATGCAAGTTGATACATCACAAGTTTTCTTCCGTATTTTGGCGTGCTGAAGGGAAGATAACTTGTTCTTAGTAATGGCAAATAACTCTCTCTCTCTCTCTCTCTCTCTCTCTCTCTCTCTCTCTCTCTCTCTCTCTCTCTCTCTCTCTCTCTCTCTCTCTCTCTCTCTCTCTCTCTGTATATTTCAAAGAATCTAAAGTTTTCCTTTATCAATTTAAACTAATTAGTTTCAGAGTTTCTAAATATTTTTGTATGAGAATTCTCACCCACACACCCTTCATGTTAAAGTATAAAAGTGTCGATATCAAATCATAAATGAAGAAACTGAAAAACGTTTCCCTGTTATTCTGAAAACTATCTGGAGGACAAGCTTTCCCCAGAGAAACTATTTTTGATTTATGAACGCCACCAAGACACCATTAATTCATTATATATATATATATATATATATATATATATATATATATATATATATATATATATATATATATATATTTATATATATATATATATATATATATATATATATATATATATACTTCTCTCCATTTATTGTTTGATGTCGAACAATAAAAGTAAATGTATTTCTGCTGTTATCCTGAGAATTATCTGCAGGACTGTCCTTCCGGAGAGAAATTATCTTCGTTTTTCAGACGCCACTAAGACATTGTCTAGTATATATATATATATATATATATATATATATATATATATATATATATATATATATATATATATATATATATATATATATATACATATATATATATATATATATATATATATATATATATATATATATATATTTATTTATATATATACGTATACATATATATGTATATATATATATATATATATATATATTTATATATATATATATATATATATATATATATATATATTGTATATATATATATATGTATATATATATTTATATATATACATATACACACACACACACATATATATATATATATATATATATATATATATATATATATATATATATATATATATATATATATATATATATATACGTATACATATACATACATATATATATATATATATATATATATATATATATATATATATATATATGTGTGTGTGTGTGTGTGTGTGTGTGTATATGTACTGGTGAATACTAAATTTGTGGCAGGTCCATTCATTTGAAGACCTTTTGCAGGCAATTGATGCTAACTCGACGCTGACCATTTCCTGTGGACTGTTCCAACTGAGAGCCTGCAAACAGTCCTCCCTCAGAATTACTGGTGGGGGCTACAGTGAGAGGTAATTAGTAAGCTGAAACAACAATGTTATCATAACCGATTGGTTTTCTATTACTGCTTTTCGTTACAACTTTGTTAGATGTGAATTATCATATGAATTTCGTAGGCCTTACTACAGTTGGTGCAATTTTGAACTCGAATTGAACTCTAAAAGTATTATCTTTATCTTGGAAAATTAAAAAATTTAATGATTTTTGTACAACTCTCTCGTTATATTTCCTCTAACATCAGACACTCAAACGATGATAAAGAATAAGGAGAATACAGATTAATTATAAGAGAACATATAATTTTTTAGATATTCCATAGTTAATGGAACTATACACAGAAAGTTTGTTCAGAAAGTTTTCACTTTCAATAATATAAATCATAAACAGAAGGCATTGATAACCTTGATCAGTTTCGAAATCTGTTTCATCTTATTTCTCTTACTCTCGTATTTTCTAAGGTTTTACAGTTTATATGTGATAGATTTATTTAATGTTGTTACTCTTTTCAAATATTTTTTATTTCTATTTTTCATTACTTCTTTTATGATTTTTTTATTTTCTTTCTTCCCTGGCCTATTTTTCCCTGTTGGAACCCTTCGGCTTATAGCATCCTGCTTTTCTGACTAAGATTCTAGCTTAGCTAATAATAATAATAATAATAATAATAATAATAATAATAATAATAATAATAATAATGATGATGATGATGATGATAATAGTAACCCTTTTGACAACGGTGATACTCTTTTCACACTGCAAGAGTATGTAAAAAAAATTCATTACAATGAACTAATCTTATAAAATATCCAGAAAAAATAGGAGAAGTAAAGAAATATTAGAATAGAACAGTAACAACATTAAATCACAAAAATCCACCATTTTTATCCCCCTCCCCAAAAAAATGTCTTTCTGTTTTAGTGTGAAATAAATATGATTATAGTAAGTTAGCGATCTGTCCTAGCCATGTACGAGAACCTGATTTGTTTTCTCAAATCTCTAGGTTCTGCAGAAGACGGTCCAAACTCACAAAAACAATCGACGATAACAACATGAAGGTTTACTTCAGAACCAGCAGCAGTAAAAAAAGGAGGAAGGGCTTCTCCTGTACTGTCACTGCTTCAGGTAAAATGGAAGATTTTCATTTTGCAACATTGAATGGATATACAAACTTCGTATTACCTTTTAGCAGATATTGTTTTATAGAGTCGCTAAGATTTATTCGGTTTTCTCAAACCTTTCAAAGAATCCTATTTTTAAGAAAGTGAAATATTATCTATTGTAAAACCATCTTTTATTTCATAACGTCAACAACGACGATGTCTTGAACTTCAACATGAGCAGCACCATGCAGTAAGTCAAGTGTTTGTTTGCAAGATTTTTGTTGTTATGCTGAATTTTTAATTAATAGTTTTATTGATGATACAAGAGATAAAGTAACGTTAAGCAAAATTCTTCTTCCTCTTCTCTTATGCTTCCAATAGGAAATTTTGACTCTGTGAACCTTGTGATTTCCTTCCTCTTCTCCTGTGCTTCCAATAGGAAATTGTGGCACTGTGAACCGTGTGATTTCCTTCCTCTTCTCCTGTGCTTCCAATAGGAAATTGTGGCACTGTGAACCTTGTGATTTCCTTCCTCTTCTCTTGTGCTTCCAATAGGAAATTGTGGCACTGTGAACCTTGTGATTTCCTTCCTCGTCTCTTGTGCTTCCAATAGGAAATTGTGGCACTGTGAACCGTGTGATTTCCTTCCTCGTCTCTTGTGCTTCCAATAGGAAATTGTGGCACTGTGAACCGTGTGATTTCCTTCCTCTTCTCCTGTGCTTCCAATAGGAAATTGTGGCACTGTGAACCGTGTGATTTCCTTCCTCTTCTCCTGTGCTTCCAATAGGAAATTGTGGCACTGTGAACCGTGTGATTTCCTTCCTCTTCTCCTGTGCTTCCATTAGGAAATTGTGGCACTGTGAACCGTGTGATTTCCTTCCTCTTCTCCTGTGCTTCCAATAGGAAATTGTGGCACTGTGAACCGTGTGATTTCCTTCCTCTTCTCCTGTGCTTCCAATAGGAAATTGTGGCACTGTGAACCGTGTGATTTCCTTCCTCTTCTCCTGTGCTTCCAATAGGAAATTGTGGCACTGTGAACCGTGTGATTTCCTTCCTCTTCTCCTGTGCTTCCAATAGGAAATTGTGGCACTGTGAACCGTGTGATTTCCTTCCTCTTCTCCTGTGCTTCCAATAGGAAATTGTGGCACTGTGAACCGTGTGATTTCCTTCCTCTTCTCCTGTGCTTCCAATAGGAAATTGTGGCACTGTGAACCGTGTGATTTCCTTCCTCTTCTCCTGTGCTTCCAATAGGAAATTGTGGCACTGTGAACCTTGTGATTTCCTTCCTCTTCTCTCTTGCTTCCAATAGGAAATTGTGGCACTGTGAACCTTGTGATTTCCTTCCTCTGCTCTTGTGCTTCCAATAGGAAATTGTGGCACTGTGAACCTTGTGATTTCCTTCCTCTGCTCTTGTGCTTCCAATAGGAAATTGTGGCACTGTGAACCTTGTGATTTCCTTCCTCTGCTCTTGTGCTTCCAATAGGAAATTGTGGCACTGTGAACCTTGTGATTTCCTTCCTCTGCTCTTGTGCTTCCAATAGGAAATTGTGGCACTGTGAACCGTGTGATTTCCTTCCTCTTCTCCTGTGCTTCCAATAGGAAATTGTGGCACTGTGAACCGTGTGATTTCCTTCCTCTTCTCCTGTGCTTCCATTAGGAAATTGTGGCACTGTGAACCGTGTGATTTCCTTCCTCTTCTCCTGTGCTTCCAATAGGAAATTGTGGCACTGTGAACCGTGTGATTTCCTTCCTCGACTCTTGTGCTTCCAATAGGAAATTGTGGCACTGTGAACCGTGTGATTTCCTTCCTCTTCTCCTGTGCTTCCATTAGGAAATTGTGGCACTGTGAACCGTGTGATTTCCTTCCTCTTCTCCTGTGCTTCCAATAGGAAATTGTGGCACTGTGAACCGTGTGATTTCCTTCCTCTTCTCTTGTGCTTCCAATAGGAAATTGTGGCACTGTGAACCGTGTGATTTCCTTTCTCTTCTCTTGTGCTTCCAATAGGAAATTGTGGCACTGTGAACCTTGTGATTTCCTTCCTCTTCTCTTGTGCTTCCAATAGGAAATTGTGGCACTGTGAACCGTGTGATTTCCTTCCTCTTCTCCTGTGCTTCCAATAGGAAATTGTGGCACTGTGAACCGTGTGACTTCCTTCCTCTTCTCCTGTGCTTCCAATAGGAAATTGTGGCACTGTGAACCGTGTGATTTCCTTCCTCTTCTCCTGTGCTTCCAATAGGAAATTGTGGCACTGTGAACCTTGTAATTTCCTTCCTCTTCTCCTGTGCTTCCAATAGGAAATTGTGGCACTGTGAACCTTGTAATTTCCTTCCTCTTCTCTTGTGCTTCCAATAGGAAATTGTGGCACTGTGAACCTTGTGATTTCCTTCCTCTTCTCTTGTGCTTCCAATAGGAAATTGTGGCACTGTGAACCTTGTGATTTCCTTCCTCTTCTCCTGTGCTTCCAATAGGAAATTGTGGCACTGTGAACCTTGTAATTTCCTTCCTCTTCTCCTGTGCTTCCAATAGGAAATTGTGGCACTGTGAACCTTGTGATTTCCTTCCTCTTCTCTTGTGCTTCCAATAGGAAATTGTGGCACTGTGAACCTTGTGATTTCCTTCCTCTTCTCTTGTGCTTCCAATAGGAAATTGTGGCACTGTGAACCGTGTGATTTCCTTCCTCTTCTCTTGTGCTTCCAATAGGAAATTGTGGCACTGTGAACCGTGTGATTTCCTTCCTCTGCTCTTGTGCTTCCAATAGGAAATTGTGGCACTGTGAACCTTGTGATTTCCTTCCTCTGCTCTTGTGCTTCCAATAGGAAATTGTGGCACTGTGAACCTTGTGATTTCCTTTCTCTTCTCTTGTGCTTCCAATAGGAAATTGTGGCACTGTGAACCGTGTGATTTCCTTCCTCTGCTCTTGTGCTTCCAATAGTGGCACTGTGAACCGTGTGATTTCCTTCCTCGACTCTTGTGCTTCCAATAGGAAATTGTGGCACTGTGAACCTTGTGATTTCCTTCCTCTTCTCCTGTGCTTCCAATAGGAAATTGTGGCACTGTGAACCTTGTGATTTCCTTCCTCTTCTCCTGTGCTTCCAATAGGAAATTGTGGCACTGTGAACCTTGGGATTTCCTTCCTCTGCTCTTTTGCTTCCAATAGGAAATTGTGGCACTGTGAACCTTGTGATTTCCTTCCTCTTCTCTTGTGCTTCCAATAGGAAATTGTGGCACCGTGAACCTTGTGATTTCCTTCCTCTGCTCTTTTGCTTCCAATAGGAAATTGTGGCACTGTGAACCTTGTGATTTCCTTCCTCTTCTCTTGTGCTTCCAATAGGAAATTGTGGCACTGTGAACCTTGTGATTTCCTTCCTCTTCTCCTGTGCTTCCAATAGGAAATTGTGGCACTGTGAACCTTGTGATTTCCTTCCTCTTCTCTTGTGCTTCCAATAGGAAATTGTGGCACTGTGAACCGTGTGATTTCCTTCCTCTTCTCTTGTGCTTCCAATAGGAAATTGTGGCACTGTGAACCTTGTGATTTCCTTCCTCTTCTCCTGTGCTTCCAATAGGAAATTGTGGCACTGTGAACCTTGTGATTTCCTTCCTCTTCTCCTGTGCTTCCAATAGGAAATTGTGGCACTGTGAACCTTGTGATTTCCTTCCTCTTCTCTTGTGCTTCCAATAGGAAATTGTGGCACTGTGAACCGTGTGATTTCCTTCCTCTTCTCTTGTGCTTCCAATAGGAAATTGTGGCACTGTGAACCGTGTGATTTCCTTCCTCTTCTCTTGTGCTTCCAATAGGAAATTGTGGCACTGTGAACCTTGTGATTTCCTTCCTCTTCTCCTGTGCTTCCAATAGGAAATTGTGGCACTGTGAACCTTGTGATTTCCTTCCTCTTCTCTTGTGCTTCCAATAGGAAATTGTGGCACTGTGAACCTTGTGATTTCCTTCCTCCTCTCCTGTGCTTCCAATAGGAAATTGTGGCACTGTGAACCTTGTGATTTCCTTCCTCTTCTCCTGTGCTTCCAATAGGAAATTGTGACACTGTGAACCGTGTGATTTCCTTCCTCTTCTCCTGTGCTTCCAATAGGAAATTGTGGCACTGTGAACCGTGTGACTTCCTTTCTCTTCTCTTGTGCTTCCAATAGGAAATTGTGGCACTGTGAACCATGTGATTTCCTTCCTCTTCTCTTGTGCTTCCAATAGGAAATTGTGGCACTGTGAACCGTGTGATTTCCTTCCTCTTCTCTTGTGCTTCCAATAGGAAATTGTGGCACTGTGAACCGTGTGATTTCCTTCCTCTTCTCTTGTGCTTCCAATAGGAAATTGTGGCACTGTGAACCGTGTGATTTCCTTCCTCTTCTCTTGTGCTTCCAATAGGAAATTGTGGCACTGTGAACCTTGTGATTTCCTTCCTCGACTCTTGTGCTTCCAATAGGAAATTGTGGCACTGTGAACCGTGTGATTTCCTTCCTCGACTCTTGTGCTTCCAATAGGAAATTGTGGCACTGTGAACCTTGTGATTTCCTTCCTCTTCTCCTGTGCTTCCAATAGGCAATTGTGGCACTGTGAACCTTGTGATTTCCTTCCTCTTCTCTTGTGCTTCCAATAGGAAATTGTGGCACTGTGAACCTTGTGATTTCCTTCCTCTTCTCCTGTGCTTCCAATAGGAAATTGTGGCACTGTGAACCTTGTGATTCCCATCCTCTTCTCCTGTGCTTCCAATAGGAAATTGTGGCACTGTGAACCTTGTGATTTCCTTCCTCTTCTCTTGTGCTTCCAATAGGAAATTGTGGCGCGGTGAACCTTGTGATTTCCTTCCTCTTCTCCTGTGCTTCCAATAGGAAATTGTGGCGCTGTGAACCTTGTGATTTCCTTCCTCTTCTCCTGTGCTTCCAATAGGAAATTGTGGCGCTGTGAACCTTGTGATTTCCTTTCTCTTCTCTTGTGCTTCCAATAGGAAATTGTGGCGCTGTGAACCTTGTGATTTCCTTTCTCTTCTCTTGTGCTTCCAATAGGAAATTGTGGCGCTGTGAACCTTGTGATTTCCTTCCTCTTCTCCTGTGCTTCCAATAGGAAATTGTGGCACTGTGAACCTTGTGATTTCCTTCCTCTTCTCTTGTGCTTCCAATAGGAAATTGTGGCACTGTGAACCTTGTGATTTCCTTCCTCTTCTCCTGTGCTTCCAATAGGAAATTGTGGCACTGTGAACCTTGTGATTTCCTTCCTCTTCTCTTGTGCTTCCAATAGGAAATTGTGGCACTGTGAACCTTGTGATTTCCTTCCTCTTCTCCTGTGCTTCCAATAGGAAATTGTGGCACTGTGAACCTTGTGATTTCCTTCCTCTTCTCCTGTGCTTCCAATAGGAAATTGTGGCACTGTGAACCTTGTGATTTCCTTCCTCTTCTCTTGTGCTTCCAATAGGAAATTGTGGCACTGTGAACCTTGTGATTTCCTTCCTCTTCTCCTGTGCTTCCAATAGGAAATTGTGGCACTGTGAACCTTGTGATTTCCTTCCTCTTCTCCTGTGCTTCCAATAGGAAATTGTGGCACTGTGAACCTTGTGATTTCCTTCCTCTTCTCCTGTGCTTCCAATAGGAAATTGTGGCACTGTGAACCGTGTGACTTCCTTTCTCTTCTCTTGTGCTTCCAATAGGAAATTTTGGCACTGTGAACCGTGTGATTTCCTTCCTCGACTCTTGTGCTTCCAATAGGAAATTGTGGCACTGTGAACCTTGTGATTTCCTTCCTCTTCTCCTGTGCTTCCAATAGGAAATTGTGGCACTGTGAACCTTGTGTTTTCCTTCCTCTTCTCCTGTGCTTCCAATAGGAAATTGTGGCACTGTGAACCTTGTGATTTCCTTCCTCTTCTCCTGTGCTTCCAATAGGAAATTGTGGCACTGTGAACCTTGTGATTTCCTTCCTCTTCTCCTGTGCTTCCAATAGGAAATTGTGGCACTGTGAACCTTGTGATTTCCTTCCTCTTCTACTGTGCTTCCAATAGGAAATTGTGGCACTGTGAACCTTGTGATTTCCTTCCTCTTCTCTTGTGCTTCCAATAGGAAATTGTGGCACTGTGAACCTTGTGATTTCCTTCCTCTTCTCTTGTGCTTCCAATAGGAAATTGTGGCACTGTGAACCGTGTGATTTCCTTCCTCTTCTCTTGTGCTTCCAATAGGAAATTGTGGCACTGTGAACCGTGTGATTTCCTTCCTCTTCTCTTGTGCTTCCAATAGGAAATTGTGGCACTGTGAACCTTGTGATTTCCTTCCTCTTCTCTTGTGCTTCCAATAGGAAATAGTGGCACTGTGAACCTTGTGATTTCCTTCCTCTTCTCCTGTGCTTCCAATAGGAAATTGTGGCACTGTGAACCTTGTGATTTCCTTCCTCTTCTCCTGTGCTTCCAATAGGAAATTGTGGCACTGTGAACCTTGTGATTTCCTTCCTCTTCTCCTGTGCTTCCAATAGGAAATTGTGGCACTGTGAACCTTGTGATTCCCATCCTCTTCTCCTGTGCTTCCAATAGGAAATTGTGGCACTGTGAACCTTGTGATTTCCTTCCTCTTCTCCTGTGCTTCCAATAGGAAATTGTGGCACTGTGAACCTTGTGATTTCCTTCCTCTTCTCCTGTGCTTCCAATAGGAAATTGTGGCACTGTGAACCTTGTGATTTCCTTCCTCTTCTCTTGTGCTTCCAATAGGAAATTGTGGCACTGTGAACCTTGTGATTTCCTTCCTCTTCTCTTGTGCTTCCAATAGGAAATTGTGGCACTGTGAACCTTGTGATTTCCTTCCTCTTCTCTTGTGCTTCCAATAGGAAATTGTGGCACTGTGAACCTTGTGATTTCCTTCCTCTTCTCTTGTGCTTCCAATAGGAAATTGTGGCACTGTGAACCTTGTGATTTCCTTCCTCTTCTCTTGTGCTTCCAATAGGAAATAGTGGCACTGTGAACCTTGTGATTTCCTTCCTTTTCTCCTGTGCTTCCAATGGGAAATTGTGGCACTGTGAACCTTGTGATTCCCATCCTCTTCTCCTGTGCTTCCAATAGGAAATTGTGGCACTGTGAACCTTGTGATTTCCTTCCTCTTCTCTTGTGCTTCCAATAGGAAATTGTGGCACTGTGAACCTTGTGATTTCCTTCCTCTTCTCCTGTGCTTCCAATAGGAAATTGTGGCACCGTGAACCTTGTGATTTCCTTCCTCTTCTCCTGTGCTTCCAATAGGAAATTGTGGCACTGTGAACCGTGTGACTTCCTTTCTCTTCTCTTGTGCTTCCAATAGGAAATTGTGGCACTGTGAACCTTGTGATTTCCTTTCTCTTCTCTTGTGCTTCCAATAGGAAATTGTGGCACTGTGAACCTTGTGATTTCCTTCCTCTTCTCCTGTGCTTCCAATAGGAAATTGTGGCACTGTGAACCGTGTGACTTCCTTTCTCTTCTCTTGTGCTTCCAATAGGAAATTGTGGCACTGTGAACCGTGTGATTTCCTTCCTCGACTCTTGTGCTTCCAATAGGAAATTGTGGCACTGTGAACCTTGTGATTCCCATCATCTTCTCCTGTGCTTCCAATAGGAAATTGTGGCACTGTGAACCTTGTGATTTCCTTCCTCTTCTCCTGTGCTTCCAATAGGAAATTGTGGCACTGTGAACCTTGTGATTTCCTTCCTCTTCTCTTGTGCTTCCAATAGGAAATTGTGGCACTGTGAACCGTGTGATTTCCTTCCTCGACTCTTGTGCTTCCAATAGGAAATTGTGGCACTGTGAACCTTGTGATTTCCTTCCTCTTCTCCTGTGCTTCCAATAGGAAATTGTGGCACTGTGAACCTTGTGATTTCCTTCCTCTTCTCTTGTGCTTCCAATAGGAAATTGTGGCACTGTGAACCTTGTGATTTCCTTCCTCTTCTCCTGTGCTTCCAATAGGAAATTGTGGCACTGTGAACCTTGTGATTTCCTTCCTCTTCTCTTGTGCTTCCAATAGGAAATTGTGGCACTGTGAACCGTGTGATTTCCTTCCTCGACTCTTGTGCTTCCAATAGGAAATTGTGGTACTGTGAACCTTGTGATTTCCTTCCTCTTCTCCTGTGCTTCCAATAGGAAATTGTGGCACTGTGAACCTTGTGATTTCCTTCCTCTTCTCCTGTGCTTCCAATAGGAAATTGTGGCACTGTGAACCTTGTGATTTCCTTCCTCTTCTCCTGTGCTTCCAATAGGAAATTGTGGCACTGTGAACCGTGTGACTTCCTTTCTCTTCTCTTGTGCTTCCAATAGGAAATTGTGGCACTGTGAACCTTGTGATTTCCTTTCTCTTCTCTTGTGCTTCCAATAGGAAATTGTGGCACTGTGAACCTTGTGATTTCCTTCCTCTTCTCTTGTGCTTCCAATAGGAAATTGTGGCACTGTGAACCGTGTGATTTCCTTCCTCTTCTCCTGTGCTTCCAATAGGAAATTGTGGCACTGTGAACCGTGTGATTTCCTTCCTCGACTCTTGTGCTTCCAATAGGAAATTGTGGCACTGTGAACCTTGTGATTCCCATCATCTTCTCCTGTG
>NC_090750.1:1204290-1206790 GCF_036898095.1 Palaemon carinicauda
ACATGCATACATACATACATTCTGTCTATCGAGGAACCTCCCCAAATTTTGGAGGGAGAAGCCGAAATAAAAAAAGATCAAAAGGGGACTTCTCTTCTCTTAGGTCCTCCCGGCCTGACGAAGAATTCGGCTGAGTTTGTTTAGTACTGCTAGGGAGGGTGCCACAGCCCACCCTCCCCCGTTATCCACCACAAATGAAACTTCATATGCCGAATCCCCTACTGCTGCTACCTCAAAGGTCAACAAGGCGACTGCAGGGACCTATCAGAACTACATCACAATCACTTGCCATTCATTTCTATTTCTATTATGCTCTCTTGCCTCTTTTACATCTCTCCTCCTATCACCCAGAGTTTTTATTCACTCCTTTCATCCACTTAAATCTTGACCTTCTTCTTGTATCCCTCCCATCAACTCTTGCATTCATCACCTTCAGCAGACAGCCCTTTTCCATTCTCTCTACATGGCCAAACCATCTCAACACATTCATACCCATCTAGCTGCTAATTCATTTCTTACACACGTTCTCATTCTCACTACTCTGTTCCTAACTCCGTCCAATCGAGATACACCATCCATACTCCTCAGACACTTCATCTCGAATACATTCAATTTTGGTCTCTCCGCCACTTTCATTCCCCACAATTCCGGTCAATACATCACAATTGGTACAATCACTTACTCATACATAACTCTCTTCACATTCATTCCTAACCGTCTATTCTTTACCACTCCCTTCACTGCCCTTAACACTCTACATCATTCATTCTCTCTCTGACGTACATTTGCTTTCACTCCACAACTGGCTGGAACCCAACTTGCCGCAACCCTACTGGCCGCAGCCCGTTAGGTCTCTCTCTCTCTCTCTCTCTCTCTCTCTCTCTCTCTCTCTCTCTCTCTCTCTCTCTCTCTCTCTCTCTCTCTCTCTCTCAGAAAATACTTAGATACATTAAATATCAATTAAGCACTAGGAACAAAGAATCAATGCTAACCTTTATTATAATGAACTAGTCATTGAATGGTTGTAAACTATTTTGTTCTTTAATCAAATTTGCCTAATTGTCAATAGGGACAATAAATTATATATATATATATATATATATATATATATATATATATATATATATATATATATATATATATCAATACCAAGTGGATTCCAGCTTTCCAGATCTAAGGGGAATAATATACCATTCACAAGATGCAACGTGTATCCCGGAGCATTTCTGTTGGAAGAAAAGAGAAAACATGATTTTGATGTGTGTATATAAAATCTTACTCACTTTTGATAATCATGGTATTTAAAATAGTCACATCACAATCATTATTATGATCATTCAAAATACCTCAGATATGGCATGGAAGAAAACTACTAGAACAATGTGCAAAAAAAAAAAAAAAAAAAAAAAAAAAACCGCTCTACAACATAATGTATAGTATGTAATCTCCCTTATATAATAATGAGCCAGGTGTCTTGTTAAATATATAAATATTATACACACACACACACACACACACACACATATATATATATATATATATATATATATATATATATATATATATATATATATATATATATATATATATATATATATATATATATATATATATATATATATATATATATATATATATATATGCAGAAGAACCACAGGGAAAATGAAAATACAGAATATACACTTGAGTCCTGACTAGTTTCGTGATACTTCCTCAGAGGACTGATTTATTGAGAGAGGTTTCTTACATTTTATAGGGAAAGCAAAAGTACGAACATACATATAGAGATTTAGAGAACAATGACACTCCCTTACCCGCTACCTGGGCTTGACTCAGGTGTGTGTAGGCGGAGTCCGAAAGCTCGTTAGACACCTGCTAAAAAGGGTCATTTCTAGTGGCGGGTATATTCTTGTTTTCTTCTTATTTTACTTTCATTACAGTTATTTATATGTCAATGCGGTAGCCTTATCTATATAAATACATAAGCAAAACATACACAAAATTACAAATATATATACATATATATACATACATATACACATATACATACATATATATATATATATATATATATATATATATATATATATATATATATATATATATATATATATATATATATACATATATACATATACATACATATACACATATACATACATATATACACATACACACATATACATATACATACATACACACACATACATATACATATACATACACATACACATATACATATATATACATACATACAATACAAATACATATACATATACATAAATACTTACACATACACATACATATACATACACATACACATATACATATATATACACACACATATATACATGTATACATATATACACATACATACCTATGCATATATACATTTATATGTATACAACATTAATATCATAAACATATAATCATGTATATATCAATACTTATATCTAGCATAACACTATATAGTGCCAATATACTTATGCATACTATATAA
>NC_090750.1:1211790-1229290 GCF_036898095.1 Palaemon carinicauda
AACTCGGAGCCCAATAGCGGCATTGCCAGTTCTCTTGGGTCATTTTCAAAGCACACCTGGCTCGACCGCTTTAATCTATGGGCGAGCCAAGAAAAGGAGAAAAGGGTCAGCTAATAAGACATTCACCCGGATTTGAACGGTCTTAGAATATAATCTTTTAATTTGATACCCTCTCCAAATTGTTTCCTTCGCTCTTTTTGTTTGCAACCGCGTGGTGACAAGTTGAGACTCTTAAATATAACAAACAACAAAATTGTCATAAAACGATTATCAAACTAACAGAAATAATCTTAATTTTGATATCAAATGAATTCAGCTCTCAATTCTGATTGATTATTAAAAGACAGGATTCTTTACAAAGGATTCAATTAACTATGCTTAATATGGTATATTTACATAGGTGATTTTATTGTTTTAGAATTCATTTAATTAGTCGACAAATTTTTTTTACAACAAAGGTTGTGTTAGCCAAGGTCTATCAAACGTGGTTATGGTGACTTCGTAAGATGAAGTTAGTGCTATCACGAAAGATTCAACGAATTAGTTAATTCAGACCATTTTCATGTCTTCCTTTATAATGTTATCAGTATGCTTAATACCCTTGACCCAATTTTCCTCGCAAATCTGAAACAAAGTCGTTTTTGATATGTTGGTTGCATCTGTGACACGTTTGATTGCTTGGTCAGTTCCAAATTTAACAATTTCATTATCATTTTCCCATTTAAAAGAACTGATAGACAGTGTATGCCATTTTTCTTTTTTCTGGGCGAAAAACACGACGTTGAGAACTTCCCATGGTTTTTACGGAAGCCTATTGTGCAAGACAGTGAATGAGGAAGCTAATCTTCATGCATTTAATAGGATTTGACCAAAGGTCTCAGTGAACTGACCCAGTGAAGATGTGGCAACGTGTATGCCATATCTCTTAGTTTGTCATTTTCCTTCTATTGTCTTAGTGAAGCGAAAGCATTGGGATTAAGGAGAATCGGCAGCGCCGCAAATGAGTTTTGGTGATTGACACCTTAAGCAGCGCGTTGGCTGCCCTTGTTCAAAAGTTGTGTGTATATATATATATATATATATATATATATATATATATATATATATATATATATATATATATATATATATATATATATATATATATATATATATATATATATATATATATATATGCATTTGTATAAATAATAAAATAATCAACACCATTTATTCTGAGTGATTTTTGTGTCAATTTCTCCAGGCATATTGCCGCCCGAAGCTCATGCACCTAAAGCACATGAATGGAGTCTATTGGAGATATATAAAAAAAAAAAAAAAGGAGAAAAAAAAAAACTCTCGACAATCACGCGCACACTGAAATGAAATTAAGTTTAACCTCGCCGTTATCACTAAATCTTAAAGGACAGTCGGTAACTTCAAATATTTTGTATTAGTGAATTATATGACACGTTAGGTCTTAAATACGAAAATATCAACAATCACACGAACACTGAAATAAAATAGAATTTTACCTCGCCTTTATCACAAAACCTTAAATGACAGTCTGACTTTTAACGTGTCATATAATTCACTAATATACAATATTTGGTCTTAAATACAAAATTAAACTACTTTTTCTACTGCTGGGAAACCAGCAATAAATGCATGATACATATTTGCGATGTCACATGAATTATTTATCATTCTAATGAGGGGGTAACTTGAAAACAGAGGGGGTAACTTGAAACCGGTTTCAAACTACCCCCCGCCGGTAATCTGAAACCGGTTTCAAGTTACCGGGGGGGGAGGGGGGGGGTTAGTTTGAAACTGGGGGTAACTTGAAACCTTTACTCCGACCAAAAAAAACTCTATGCCTCCCCGCTCACCAAACCCCCCACCCCCCCCCCCCCCCTGTCCGTCTCGTCCCTTCCCTGAACTATTCCATCCCAGCCACCCCGTCCCTCACCTTACCCTGTCCATCCCTAGGAAGATTAATAGTTTCCCACCAAGACCCATCCTAACCCCAACGTCCAACCCAGTATCCAACCCAATCCAGCCATCTTTCCCATCCTGCCACATCCCTCCCCTATTCTACACCGTATCCTACCCCGTTCTCCCGTCCTCTTTTCTACCCTGACCTTCAAAGTAATTTTGGTCAAAATATTCAAATATCAGAGGAAATGTACATAAGAAACAATGGCGTAGGCTTAGTTTTACATAATCGCGAAGTAGACGTATTTTGTGTTCGAATTCGACTCTGCCTAAGTAGTCATCATTGTGAACGTTTTACTATTATAGGATGGAATGATCTTCCTAATCGGGTGGTTGAATCAGAAGAACTTCAAAAGTTTAAACGTGCAGCAAATGTTTTAATGTTGAACAGACTGACATAAGTCTTTTTGCAGTTTACATTCTGTATAGAATATATATTTTGATATTACTGTTTTTAAAATACTTTATATTAATTGTTCATTATTTCTCATATCGTTTATCTATTTCCTTATTTCCTTCCCTCACTGTGTTACTTTTCCCTGTTAGAGCCCTGGGGGTTATAGCATCTTGCTACTCCAACTAGGGTTGTATCTTAGCTGGTAACAACAACAACAACAACAACAACAACAATAATAATAATAATAATAATAATAATAATAATAATAATAATAATAATAATAATAATAAGTTGTGGTTGAAACCTGTTCAAACTTCTTATTTCCTTTCCTCACTGAGCTATTTTTCCTTGTAGGAGCCCTTGGGGTTATAGCATCTTGCTTTTCCAACAGGGGTTGTAGCTTAGCTAATAATAATAATAATAATAATAATAATAATAATAATAATTATAATAATAATAATAATAATAATAATAATAATAATAATAATCTTGTACTTTTATTTCTTTTTCCTACATTACACCGCATGTCTCAATATTTGCCAATATGGTAGGTACACTGTCTCATGGATCTTTAGTCTCACTAGCAATGCCAAACTCCTACTCCAACATCACTTAGATTAAGAACAGTTGTTCTTCGCTCAAGGAGTTAACTACTGCACTGTGATTGTTCAGTGGCTATTTTTCTCTTGGTAAGGGTACAAGAGACTCTTTAGATATAGTAAGCAGCTCTTTCTAGAAGAAGGACACTCCGAAATCAAACTATTGTTCTCTAGTCTTGGGTAGTGCCATAGCTTTTGTACCATGGTCATCCACTGACTTGGAATAGAGTTTTCTTGCTTGAGGGTACACCCTTCTATCTTATTTCTCTTCCTCTAGTCTTAAGTTTTTATAGGTTATATTTAAGATATCTGTTTTAATGTTACTGCTTTTTTAATGTTTTTCTTTAATATTTTTCACTGTTGGATCATTTGAGCTTATAACATCTTGCTTTTATAATTAGGGTCAATAAATTAGCTCGTAATAATAATAATAATAATAATAATAATAATAATAATAATAATAATAATAATAATAATAATAATAATAATAATAATAAATCATCTTCAGACGTTTAATTTGTGGAACTTTTCTATTTTTCTTTTTTATGTTAATGTTGTAATTTTCATTCTTCGTGAAATATGATGTTGGAATATACCTTATGTAACTTTATAAACATAAGAAAATATATTTCTAGTCATCATTTAATTAAATTATCTTCTATTTAATCAAAATATGAATAGAATTTGATGCGAGTTTTGCATGACTAATAAATTACTATAGTCACCTAATAATAGTTTTCTTTGAATTGAATTTGATACACATTTTCTATTCTATTTTTGGTAGACTAATGTAAACTTAATTTTGTGCACACTTTAGGCGTTTTATCCAATAAATGGTAAATGATTGTTATATAAAATGTTCTTTATGAAACGATATACTCCAATGAGCCAATCTGAGAAGTGTTTATAAAACTGCTAGCTTAAAACGGTAATGGAAAGAGATGAAAAAATGCTTTTATTGGTCGAAACATTGTAATTTCAAAGCTGATAAAGATGCAGCAAACACGTGCAGTAGATACCTCGGCCCCAGGACGTGACTGCTAATTAGTAGCTCCGTGAAGAAGAAGAAGAAGAAGAAGAAGAAGAAGAAGAAGAAGAAGAAGAAGAAGAAGAAGAAGAAGAAGAAGAAGAAGAAGAGAAGAAGTATATTTTGAAAAAAAGTTTGTTGAATATTCTCGCAAATATGCTTTTGGTTTAGGTGAGAAAGGTTTGAATAATCAGTGGTTTTCTTATTCTCTATCAAATCCTGATTAATTTTTATCATTACACCTTTAAAGTTAGATCATAATCATATCGGCATTAATTCGTAATATTTGCTAAAAACACTTTTACTTGAACCCCCTTCTTTAGATAGGTGCATACGTGTTGTTTAGTAAAGGGCAAAGAAGAATAAGAAAATTAATACAATAAGAATAGAATATACGTTTCGTAGACATATATTTAATTGGGTTCATACAAATCTCTCTTTGAAGGTCTATCATACGCTAAGTTGTCTATCGAAGAACTACTTAAATATATCCTATTCAAAATGAAATGTTTCCAGCTAATGGAGAGAACCAGAGAAAATAAGAGTACTGTGGAGGTCCCTGATTGGCTGAAGCAAATATTGGACTTTGTCTACCAATTTTAGGGAATTTTTCACCAAACGGGGACATTTTAGCTGTCCGAGGCACACTATTAGGTTATTTGCATTTTGTTAAGCATTGCTTGTGTTACTGATTGATGGTCTGGGTATTTTCTCCACATTTGACCAGCCCGAACCCATGTTGATTATATAAAGTTACATTTGAGGATTTGTGAGAAATTTTAGAGGTAAAAATAAGATCTTAGTCATTTTAAGGAAAATGACTAGCAAAATCTTTAAGACAGCAGACTCTAATTCAATCCACGAACGTATTGGAAAACGCCATTTTTCCTAACATTCCATCGCTGATAAAATTAATTTGTATTGAATGATTTCATTAGTTAGATTATTCGTAATGCAGTCGACAGATAACGGTAATCACCTCATTATATATGGCATAAGGCTTACCTGAAGAGCTATTGATTCTTCGTCTGTTGTTCGAACTCTCTCAAGCAAAGGTCGTTACCCTCAGTTTTGCTCGAAGTTGGGGAGACGGAGAAACAAGCCTTCAGTGTTACATAAATATAAAGGTTATTGTCAACTTAATTTTGCAGTATTTTAGTTGTAATATTCATGATGACAATAAATAGTTCATGTGCAAACTACATCCGGTTTTAATTTTGTGAATTAAAACTGATTTAAAGTATTCTACGTGTCTATTACACTTAATTCTTTGCTAATGATAAGCGAGCGATGAAATTTGCGTCTAAGATGTGATTAAAAGTATTTGTGCTGCAGAGAGTTTTGGCACATAATCTCATTTTTGTTTTCATCTCGTGATAGTTATATGTGTTATCTTGGAAAGAGAAATAGGAGGTGAAATATGTCGAATTTACCCTTGTAACATGAGAAAGGAAAGTCGAATCTTTATTTATGTATGTAATAAATTGGGTTTAATACATATAGAGAAAGGGAAGTTGAATATGCATGTCTACATACATGTGTGTGCATATATGTATGAAGTTCATGTACGTATGTATATAGGCATGGGTGTGTATGCAGTAGTAACTATACTCAACCTTGATGCATATTGCGAGTTTATTTATTTGTTGAATTTCATAAGTCCCACAAATTTTGCGAATCAAGCATAAACAGCTATTACGTCGGAAGGGGGAGTGATGATGTGGGTGGTACTGATGAGGGGTTAGTGTGTGAAGGAGGAATGTTCTTGGGAGATATAACTTAAGGTTTGAGACTTTAGTAATTTACCCTCGCTAACTCCGTTTTGATAGGCGTGTGTTAGTGTGTTTGTGATTCGCATAACTCAAAGATTATTCGACCCAATAGCGTGAAATTTGGTTGGATAATTGTCCATGATCCAAGAAAAATTTGATCAGATTTTGGGAGTGATTGGCTCAAAAATTAAGGTCACGAAAAGGTCAAAAACGTATTTTTGTCATATCGTGGTCATTTTTTATCTGTTTGGCATGAAACTAGTGCTTAAATTTGCAAGATTCACTTGTCTATCATGTGATGTACATCATGATATAGTAGTGGTGGCATTTCCCCTCTTTATTTATGTTTGTTTGTGATCTGCATAACTCAAAAACTATTTGACCTAATCTCAAAATTTGGTGAGATGGTTGGCTATTGTGGAGGATTAAATTTTGTTTTATTTTTATTTTTGTTTTTGCCAAATCCAGAGAGAGAGAGAGAGAGAGAGATAGAGAGAGAGAGAGAGAGAGAGAGAGAGAGAGAGAGAGAGAGAGAGAGAGAGAGAGAGAGTAGTTAGTGTATCGATTGTTTGTTGTGAGAAAGACTGTTGGTACAAATGAGATTGTTTGTTTATGTTTTAGTTAAGTTACGACAGTGGTGAATGTCTTGGGTGAATGCTTATTTTGATTTGACTGCAGCTTAAGGCAGTTGCGTGTGTAAATGCTGGATTTACTTCATTATTATTTTACCAGCGTGGAAGAGTTTATTTATTCAAAAAGTAAGTACAGTTTTGTTTGTATTTGCTTGTCGTGATTGTGAATGATAGGAACAGTTTATTATTTATCTTTGATTATAGTACGATGGTTAAGTTAGTTAGGAGTGTTCGTAAGTGTTTTTATTTTTTATTTTGGCAGGCCGTGATTCCTCCTTTGGAGAGTTACTTTTCGAAAGTGGATTTACAGTTGATGACCTGGCCTGTAACTGATTTTGTTTAGACTGTTTTTTGGATTGCTGAACTGTTGATGACCTACTATGAGATTCAGGGCCTCTGTAACACGGTTTTTTCGCAATAATTTTTTATCTATGAATTTCATAAATATAACGATTCTTCAGAATGCACCTTATATCTACACATAAATTTTGACTATATTCTGCATTACGTAGGTTGAATAAATTTGGTACTTATAATGTAAAAGTGACGTTTTTTGAAGACGGGCCAACTTATTCAGAGAAAAGGTTTCGAACGCACTCGTTACGTAACTTATGACGTCATTTCTTCCCTCTTTCTCGATCGATGATTGGCTATACGTAACGAAGGATATACCTCTGGCAACAATGACACAAAAGTTTAGATAAAAGCAAAGCAGTACACCTTTATGAACTCTGAAACCTCACCACTGATAATTGTCATAATTAACAACCCAACAAAATATGTTAATAAATACAAAAACCCTTCGATTAAGAGTCTAACTCCCAAAATAAGTTTCCTAAGAAATTACAGTCTACTTTATAGGTCACAATCAAATTGACAAGGTGTAGGGAATAGTTGGTAATTTTCAAAAACGTAGTAGACAAGCTTGATTTGATAACTGCTATATCCAATGTCAAGTAATTTTTATTTATTGTCTATGTACCTACCTATTTACTGTTAAAAAAAGAAAAAAAAATAGGTGGTACCGTATTTTGGCTTTAAACCTTCACCAATAATAATCGTCAGAATGATGACTTCATGAGGCTCCACCCACTTTGGCCTCGATATAATTCAGGATAACACTGAAGGCTATCATGGGCATTGTTGGATCAGAAAATTTAAATTCTGGCTATAAAAACTCACTTCTCGAGTAGCTGTAAGAAGTGCTAAATGATCCTCAAGGATCCCAGCAGTTGGCCTAAACGTTTAAATCATGTATACTACTGTTGCGGCACTACTGCTACAGTAGTATTACTACGCTAGCACAGATACCCCACCCACATTTATGTATCGTTCCGCCATTCATAAAGTCTTTGTCATGTTTTTTCACTGTACAATAAGCCATGGCCCCCTCAGAAATTAAGTTTAACATTAGATGATAGGTTATTTCATTAAGCTGACAAATTATGGCAACTGGGTAGGTTATTGCCGATGTTGAAGCTAAAGATAAAGTATGGTATTATTCCTTCATTGCATTATCATCTTTACTACTATTTGTTTTGCTACATGTGATAATTATTTTAAAGGATAAATGAATTATGTTCACTTTACTTCTATAAATTCCCATTAGATGTACAAATAAAACTCCTAAAACTATTCATGATTTATTTACAAAATGCAGTCATGCTCAAAACATAGCCAACACGGTCGTACGGCCTAAGAAGAAGAAGAAAAAAATATATCGGATGATCCGTTGGTCTGATGGAGAGTTTAGCACAAAAATTTTATTTTAACAAAAATAGTTATATAAAGACTGTTTACATACGATCTCTCTCTTTTTCTCTCTCTCTCTCTTGGTGGAATAGTGAATAGTTAATGGAAATGTTCAAAAGCCTGAATGACATTACAAGTATTATAATCATGTTATGTTAAATACAAATCAGACCATAAACATTGGATTTAAACTAGAAACTGAATGATTACCTATTCAGGCTATAGTAAATATGGCCACGGACTTTCTCTTGACTGTATAAAGTTGCAAGTCGTAAAACAAATGCAGTTTTGCAAACACGGGGGCAATTCCAAATCCTGCTAGCCATTCTTGACTGTTATGGGTTCCAGAGCCGATGGAACAAGGTAAATGGGTGTCTGGTGGATGGGCGGGGCAAAATTTTGTCAAAAGGTGTTTACATTGCTTACTTAATGAATGTTTTCGACTCATGGCTCGTTATCACTGGCCATGGCGTCGGCTAGATCATTTTTACTCTATAAAAATTAAAACTATCGGGTTTAGGTTATTGATAATGCTGACAAAATTTGTGTGTGGTTGTAAAATATACATATGTCAACTTTCAGCTACATCCGATGCATTGATAAGGAGCAAAGTCCAAAAAACCGTGTTACAGAGGCCATGAATCTCATAGTAGGCCTGTGAATTTAGATTGCTGATGATGATGATGTTTATGATGATGATGATGGTGATGATGATTATGATGGTGATGATGATTATGATTATAACGACCACCCCAATCACCGAGACCGTTATGGCAAATTGCCACCCAGCGGACTGTTGATCACAGAGCTGTGTTATTGTGTACTGTGCCGTAAAGACAGTTCGGCTTTCTGTGAAGGAGTGTTGGTCTTGTAATATTATATATACACATATCTATTTTTGGTGTTGGGGGTGTGCGGTTAATGTTAACTTTTGATATTTTTTTTTGTTTATATGAATGGTGTTTTGGTTATTATATATATAGTGCTAAGTTTTGATTAGTTTTAAGTGTTTATTTTGATTGCGGATAGTTTATGATTTATTTTAGTTTAAGAAATATAGTTTTAAGGATATGTTTTGTTTCAATTTTCCTTCTGTCCAAGAGTCCAGTTGATAAAGTAAGGGGAAAGTTTGTGTTGTGGGACAATTGTCAGTTAGAGTGATTCAAAGGTGTGGGGGTTGTTTTGCAACATCCCGCCACACTATGATCCAAGGATAATTTGACTATATTTTGGAAGCGATTGGATCAAATGTCAAGGTCAAGGTAACGAAAAGATCAAAAACGTCTTTTTGCAATATCGTGATCAATTTTTATCTGATTTGCACAAAACTAGTGCCAAAATGTGCATAATTCAATTGTCTATCTTGAAATATATATGATATAGGTGAAGGTATGCTCTACCGAGTGCTCGTACTAGTTAGCTTCCTGAACTTGGTATCTTTCACGTATATCACACAATCCCCCCATTGTGCCTTGAGTTTATTATCGCTATCAGAACTTAGGAATAATCTTAATTTCTTGTATATCAAAGGTTTTTATTCACAAATTGGGTGAAAAATTATGTGTAGCCATTTTACAATGATTTGATTTTCAAGTTTTAATCTTATTAGCTGATTAGTCCAATGATACTTTCTGCAATGGTTAGCCTACCTATAGAATTATATTAAAAGGCTCAAGATTTTTCAATTTTGGCTTCATATCCTGGTTTCATTGCCAGAAAGGTCATTTGGCACCAAGGTGCCACCAGAGATATATATGGAAAACAAGTTTTTAATGCGGACAGCTCTTGATTTATTGACACGAAAATAACTAGCAATTTGTGAGTGCAGTGTGACGGGCCGAGAGAAAGGTTAGGACTCAACGGCAGGAAGCAATCAACTGAGTAGTTTATTATAGAACACTCTCCTGTATATACAAAACCTTGAGGCAACAGGCTTTTTCATGTTCACAAGACAGACAATGTTACAGAGGAAAACCGGAGACATGATTATTCAGGTTCTTTTTAGTGCGAGGGAAGAGCGCAGATACAAGCATAATATATACAAAATAATTTATGTACGATCGTGTGACACACGGTTGGTACATGGCTCCCCCCCTAAAAATGATATACTGAACATGTTAAATAGGACGCCCTGATCTAGAGAGGTGAACTGTAGGCGGGTCATTTGGCAGAAGATAAGCAGGTTTTAGACGATCAATGGAGACCCAGTATTCTTTGCCACGAATGTTTAGTAGAAATGCTTTCGGAATGTGTCGGATCACAAGGAAAGGGCCCCGTGTAAGGGGGCGTTAGCGGTGGCTTGCTAGTGTCGTTGCGCAGGAAGACGTGCGTTGCAGAGTGCAAGTCCGTTGGTATGTGATGCTTCGCTTGGGGCTTGTAAGTCTGGTGGCACGGAGTAAATTTTCCCACGACGTGACATATGCGCTGGATATCGTCGGAGGAGGTTGTAGAAGGAAAAAATTCGGCAGGGACGACCAACGGGTCGCCATACACCATTTCGGCTGCCGAGACGTTGAGGGCGTCTTTAGGAGTGGTCCTTAGTCCCAGGAGGATCCAGGAAAGCTGAGTAAACCAGTTGCAATCCTTGCAGCGGGACATCAAAGCTGCTGTGAGGGTGCGATGAAAACGTTTAACCATTCCATTGGCAGCGGGATTTTAGGCTGTTGTCTGATGTAGGGTGATGCCCAGGAGATTCGCTAATGATGTCCACAATTGAGAGGTGAAAGTGGTTCCCCTATCAGAAGTAATATGCTCAGGGATACCAAATCTTGAAATCCATCCAGAGAGTAAGGCAGATGTACATGAGGCGGACGTTGCAGTTTCCATAGGAATGGCTTCAGGCCAACGAGTGGAGCGGTCGATGACGGTAAACAGGTAATGATGTCCTTGTGATGTGGGTAGGGGGCCTACAACGTCGACGTGAATGTGTGCGAAATGACGCTGACGTTGAGGAAAGGTGCCCACTCCTGAATCCGTGTGTCGATGTACTTTGAAAGTTTGGCAAGAAGTACAGGCGCGGACCCAATCCTTAGCATCCTTAGAAATGCCGTGCCAAATGAACTTTGCCTTCAGCAGCTGTGCAGTAGAACGGCACGAGGGATGTGAAAGGCCGTGAATGAAATCAAACACCGGCCGTCGCATGGGAGCAGGAATCCAAGGTCGCGGTCTACCAGTACTGACGTCACAGAGGAGAGTGGTGTTGGAGTCTTCGAGGGGAAAGTCTTCCCAACGGAGGGACGTGCAGGATGTTCTACATGCTTGATACTCTGGATCCTGTCGTTAGGCTTCAGCCAAGGCGTTTTAATCCGATCCCAGTTCAACGGCAGCCGACATGTTTCTTGACAGGGCATCGGCAACAGGATTCATTTTCCTAGGGACGTATTGAAGGGTGCAATTGTATTCAGCCACGGCGGAGAGATGTCGGTGTTGATGGGCTGACCAGGCGTCAGACTGTCGAGTGAAAGCGTGCACCAGAGGCATGTGGTCTGTGCGAATGACGAAGGGCGTACCTTCTAAAAAATGACGAAAGTGACGGACAGCCAAGTGCACCGCCAGCAATTCTCGATTGAAGGTAGAATAACCCGATTCTGCCTTGGACAGTTTTCTGCTGAAGAAGGCCAATGGGCGGGGCGAGCTGTTGACCACCTGCTCGAGTACTGCACCAATAGCGACGTCGCTGGCATCGGGGCATGTGGGATAGGAAAAGTGAGAGCCACAGCAGTTGATAGGGCCTTCTTTGCATTGCAGAAGGCTGCATCTTGAAGGGGACCCCACTTCAGGTCCTTTGGCTTGCCCTTGAGGGAGGCGTAGAGGGGAGCAAGAGTGGCGGTAATGGCTGGCAGAAAATGGTGATAATAGTTGATCATGCCCAAGAATTCCTGCAGAGCTTTGACGGTCAAGGGCACGGGGAAGTCCTGAACGGCTGCTACCTTCTCAGGGAGGGGATGGACTCCTTCAGGAGTGATGCGGTGCCCTAAGAACAACACTTCGTTGGCGCCAAAGGTACACTTGTCGTACCGGACTACAAGGCCGTTTTGTTGCAGGCGGTCGAGCACGATGCGCAGGTGACGGAGCTGTTCCTCTTTTGAGGAGGAGAACACAAGTATGTCGTCCACATAACATATACAGAAAGGGAGGTCCCCTAAGATGCCATCCATGAGACGTTGAAACATGGCCCCAGCATTACGAGGGCCAAACAAGGAGTAATTGAAGGTGTGTGTACCAAACAGAGTGGTGATGGCGGTCTTGGGGATGTCTTCTGGGTTCATAGGCACCTGATAATACCCCTTCAGGAGGTCGAGCGTAGAGAAAACCTTTGCTTTGTGCAGGTAGGAGGTCACGTCGGCAATGTTTGGGAGGGGGTAGTGATCCGGTTCTGTTTGTATGTTCAGGCGCCTGTAATCCCCGCATGGACGGAGGGAGCCATCTTTCTTCAGAACGATGTGTAAGGGTGACGACCATGGGCCGGTGGCCTTTTGGCAAAGGCCCATTTCCTCCATTTCGGCGAACGTCTGTTTGGCGGCTGCCAATCGTTCCGGTGCCAGACGTCTGAATTCTGCGAAGACTGGGGGTCCCGTCGTCTTGATATGGTGATAAATACCGTGCTTGGCAGGAGCCGTGGGCGTTTGGCGAAGTTCTGGACAGAAAACTTCCGGGTACGACGTGAGGAGGTGGGCGTAGGCCTCCGTGGGTGCGCTGATGTGGAGAGCGAGGTTAGAGGGGGCGGGTTGAAGAGGTGTCGACAAGTACAAGTCTGCGTTGACCAATCCGAACGATAATGTGAGGTTCTCGTAACCGTAGGTGGGTATCGCAGATCCGTTGGCAGCTACCAAGCGGACGTTGGCAGATGTAGACAGACTACGTCGTGCATTGAAGAGTTTCCTTGGCAAAAGAGAACAACATGCACCCGTGTCTACCAAAAATTGCACGCCCGTTCCTGCATCCTGTAAAAAGAAAAGATTAGAAACACGGGAGGCCACTGCCACGAGCGATGGCCTACTTACACGTTTTTTGGCCACTGACAATCCTTTACACATTTCTTCGCTGTTGCCCCGAATCTGAAGTGGTAGTAGCAAAACTGCGGTGGATGGGAGGTAGTAAGTGGCTGTAGAAGTCGTTTGTTGGGGCGCGAGCGATTGGTGGGTGGTGGGCGGCTTTGTCGCTACTTCGGCACGTCACGGGGTAGGCGTGTATGTCCTTCGGCATTCATGTCAGCTGCGGTTGACGTTGGATAGGCCTCTTCGTCAGGGGTGGAGGCGTTGATGGAGGTCTTGAAGTGGCTGTCCATAAGGGCGTCGGCTTTGGTCATCAAGTCCTTTATGGGTAAACTATCGACATCGGGTATGGCAGCGCGTATAGGTCTGGGTAAACGGCGTATCCAAAGGGCACGAAGTAGGTTCACCTCACGAGGAGAGCCGTCTGCGGCAGGTTGAAGGCGAGCAATACTGGTCATTTCCCTGAGGGCAAGCGAAGCCCTTTGGTCCGCCAATGGTTGTTGCGAGAGCTGGCGACGGCGAGTACTGCTGCAGAAGGTATGTTTTGAGGGCGTCATACGCTATTGTGGTGTCACCTTGTTCACAAAGCCAGTCGGATATTTCTGGGAAGGTGTCCTCGGGTATCGCCGCGAGAACATAATCTGCTTTGGTGGTTGAGCGAGTCACGCCCTTGATGCGAAACTGGACTTCTGCGCGCTGAAACCAAGCAAACGCCTCTCCGCTGGCAAACGATGAAAGTTTGAATGGAGCGGCCGTAGCGCCAACTGCTGTAGAGTCCGCCATAGTACCAACAATGGAGGGGCGAGGGGGTGGGGGTGGAAGGCGGTGGAAGCGAGTCGACTTCCGGGGTCACCAATGTGACGGGCCGAGAGAAAGGTTAGGACTCAAAGGCAGGAAGCAATCAACTGAGTAGTTTATTATAGAACACTCTCCTTTATATACAAAACCTCGAGGCAACAGGCCTTTTCATGTTCACAAGACAGACAATGTTACAGAGGAAAACCGGAGACATGATTATTCAGGTTCTTTTTAGTGCGAGGGAAGAGCGCAGATTCAAGCATAATATATACAAAATAATTTATGTACGATCGTGTGACACATGGTTGGTACAGCAGAAATAATTCAAACTCTGCAATCATATAACATTCAAACCTGCTGTGCACTCGTTCTTTCGTTTGGTCGTCAGTTTTCAGTTAGTCCTATCCAGGACTACTGGAAGGGCTGGTTTCCTGGACCTATTCCATCGTGGAACCCTGAATCCTACAGGACCTACTAGATCTGTTTGACATATACATTCTTAGGTCTTAAGAGTATCACTCATCGAACTCTGTGTTTATTGTAGAATCCACATTATCGAAGCACTTGGAAATCAAGAAAATCCTCAGTCTCCTCTTGAAAACCTTAATATCTTCAGTCTTTCTAAGGATGTTTAGTGGGAGCATTCCATATCTTACATCAAGCTTTAAGTCTATTAAACATAATCAAATACCTATTTATGATCGTAGAGTCGATGTTTAATAATATTTCTACTTTTGATTTAATTTCTATTTTGTGTTGATGCATATCAAGTGAAATCTTAGAGATTTGAAGTAGGAAAGGGTTAAGAAAAACTAATGATAAGTTTTATTTTTATTCCATAATCCAATAAAGAACTGTTGCAGAGATTAATAATTCTAAACAATTGGTTTTACAAGGGTAAATTTCAAGCATATTCCCATTTAAGATTTACAATTAAGATGCCGAAGATATATTTCCATATTTCCTTTTAGACTTGCCTTTCTTCTTTTCTTCAATCCTCTATCTTGCTGAACACTCCTCATTAAACTGAAAAAACAAAATCATTTCAAATTCAATATCAATTTAAGTGAACAACTGGACACACTCACACCTGTCATCACGTAACATCCTATGTACGTTATACCACAGAATAAAATCGAGTATCTGATATCTGATTTCCTCAGAAATAATACTATTGTTCCTTTGGGGAAAATGTTTGATCTTTGGGATTGGGAAAATAAAAGTTCTTTTAAACAACACTAGACAGAACAACATTTAGTTGAGTCTTGAGTTGCCATAGCACAATGAAAAAACTCGGTGATTTTGAACGGAGAATGTGTCCTTCATGTGTGTGCATATATATGTTTAATTGCATACATTTCAAAATCCAAAGCTTTATTTAAGATGCTAAACTATTGGGCAAAAACATATCATACCTTGTTCCAAAGTTTCTCCAGCTTTTCCCACCCCTGCAAAAGATAAGAGAGTATCAATCAAAAGCTTGAAACTGAGTAAATATGAATGACACTTGTGGAAATATTACAAAATACCTAAGATAAGGACAGGGCACAAAAGAATATTCAAATAAAAGAGAATAACATTCGTCATGAGTAATTAACAATAGACAAACTCAGGGACACACTTGAGTTGGAACATCTAAACGTGCTTAAATGGTTTGGTTATCGCCGTGATCACATTAAGTTTACCAGTCATGACCAAATATAATAGATTGCTTTGCTCTGAGAATTTAGTCTGTCTCACACGCTGACCAATCTGCCCTGTCCGGCATTGTGACGGAAACTGTTCAATGCACATGTAGTTTTTTGTACAAGTTTATAAGTGTGCATATATGTAGGTTACATATGTGTGTGTGAGTGTGTTCTAAATCTTAAAGGAGAGACAGTTTACACTTTTGAAATGAGGAAAGTGTAAATGAGTGTATTTTGAATCTTGATTTTCCAATCAGGAATTATGTGAGTACATTTTGTGGCCTTAAACCTGCTGACTGGGTCTGGTGCCAATGATGTTTCCGCTGACTCTCTGTCTGTTTGTATGAGTTTACATGTCGATACCACAGCATTTATCTGTGTATGATTGGGCAGCCTCTATGACACATGCAAGATGTTCGTCTGCTATATATATATATATATATATATATATATATATATATATATATATATATATATATATATATATATATATATATACATATATATATATATATATATATATATATATATATATATATATATATATATATATATATATATATATATGCATCATCATCATTATCATCATCTACCTACGCATATCTACGTAAAGGGCCTTTGTTAGATTTCGTCAGTCGTCTCTATCTTGTCCTTCTAAATTAACATTCCCCCATTCATCTTTTCATATTTCACTCTTCCTAGTACTGTAGTGCTTGGTCTTTAATGTATTTTAGTGACTCGTGGAGCTCGGTTGAATGTTTGGTAAACTAATCCCTCTTGGGGATTGTAAAGAGCAACCCCAAACTATCTCCTTCTACCCCTCACCATGACCTCATCCACATATGGCACTCAAATAATCTCTTTTATGGCTTCATTTATAATCCTGTCCTGCCATTTAACACCCAATATTCTCCCGTGGACTTTTCTCTCAAATCTACAAAATCTGTTGGATATTGTTTCATTGTCATACCACGACTGGTGTCCATACAGTAACACTGATCTCATTAAACTGATATATCACCTGAGTTTTCTTATACAATTTTCAGGTTATTTTAAATCTTTTCTTAAACCTTAATTCTAATGACCCTGTATTAGAGATCACAGTTCCAAAAGATATTGATTCAAACTCAATAATCCTTTACCATTAAAATTATATTTTATCTTCCATTCCATTTTCGGTTCTCATCATTTCTGCCTTTCTTCTATTTATCTTGAGCGTAATCTCAAATGATATTTCATGCATTTTGGTAAGCAATCTTCGCAAGTTCTATGATGTGCTGCTAATACACACGCACACACATAGACATGAACATATACACACATACACACATATACAGTATATATATATATATATATATATATATATATATATATATATATATATATATATATGTGTGTGTGTGTGTGTGTGTGTGTGTGTGTGTGTTTGTATGAGAGAGAGAGAGAGAGAGAGAGAGAGAGAGAGAGAGAGAGAGAGAGAGAGAGAGAGAGAGAGAGAGAGAGAGAGAGATTACTTATATGAGAAATAGGCTGAATATCTACTTTTACTCTTTCCTACAATAAATATAGACTGAATTTTTTTCATTAGTGTGAACGATTCACAAATGTTGTTATCAGCAATAAATTAAACCTACAATCAAGAGGCTTTGATGCAACTTTCAATCGTAGGTCAAATATTGAGTAGAAATTGATGGATTGTTGAGATTAGTTTGGTGGCTTCGGTTACGTCAGTGGACTCGTATGTTTGATATACAACTGCTTTAAATAATGGTCATGTTTTCATTATCAATCCATTTTCATTGGCTTGATCACGTACTTTGAAATGAAGAATAGTGAGTGTATCTTCACCATAAAAGGACCTTTGCAT
>NC_090750.1:1241790-1246790 GCF_036898095.1 Palaemon carinicauda
GGTCAGATGGCTCTGTTACACCCTGATTCACTTGCGTTGAGCTTATGAAGATGACTGCATGTCAATCAGATCGACTTGCCAGCGAGAATTGTAATCCTAAGTAAGTATGGGGCGAACCACAGCTCACTTTTTCTCTGTTCTTTTTGTCTTCTCTTGGCAGGTAAAGTAGTAGGACTTGAACAAGTCGACAGCCTTCATGGTGATGTTTGTATATTTAGAGTATGATATTAGTTTTAGTTTTTACTTCACTCAAAATCGTTTCAAACTATAATCTAAAACTGCATTTATTGATCAGGGTACTCACCTTTTCAGAATATAGTATCCATGGCAGGACATTGAAGATTTATCCTGTAAAACAATCTTCAACTCTTCGATTGTTGAAATATATACATCCCTAGGCAACAAGTATTTTTTACTTTTATCATACTTTTTAGAGAGCTCATTCGTGAACTTAATTTCAAAGTCATTTTCCATTTTAACGTCTATCAATACAACAAAGTAGAAAGTTTTATTCTGCCAATAGATGTATATATATCATTTCCACATTCAAAAGTCAGAATAAATTTTAAGGAAACACACTAATCTAATTAGTTTATTGGTAATTTGTGAATTATGCTCATATGGTTAAAAGAAATCGATGTGAGTGAATTATTTGCTCTCATAATCAAATAAAATCAGAGAAAAAAGACCATTTAAAATATAACTGAATTAACTTCTAAGGTAATTAAATTTAAATTGGACACATGTGCTGGAAAAAACCCTGGCTACAATTTTTATGAAAAAGAAATTGGCCTATATGAAAATCATATGGAAAATTATATATAATTATATACATAAAAAACACTGATTATAAAATAAAGATTCAAAACCAAGTTTCAGTGAATAAAAATTCGTGTCAACACCCATTCATACTTAAAAACACAAGAAGTGGTGTTTGCAAATAAATACCAGAATTACACAGTTTACCTGAATTTTATCAGGCACTGAGTGTGATAAGAACTATAAAATTTCAGTCATTTTGCATAAGGCCTGGAAATTTTGGCCATTTTGCAAAATCTCTACCTGAATGAGTCATTCCGCGAAATATCTAAAATCTTTGGGCATTTCCTGAAATGCATGGTTACACACTTTGGCTTTAACACACACACACACACACACACACACACACACATATATATATATATATATATATATATATATATATATATATATATATATATATATTTATATATATATATACTGTATGTATATATATATATATATATATATATATATTCATATATATATATATATATATATATATATATATATATATATATATATATATATATATATATATATATATATATAGATAGATAGATAGATATATATATATATATATATATATATATATATATATATATAGATAGATAGATATAGATATATATATGGATATATATATATATATATATATATATATATATATATATATATATATATATATATATATATATATATATATATTTACACCTAACAACACAGAGATTACTTAACAATTCTTTTTCACTAAAGGGTCAACTACTGTACTTTAATTCCTCAGTGGCTGTTTTCCTCTTGGTAAGTGTAAAAGACACGCTTTAGCTATGATAAACAGCTCTTCTAGGGGAAGGACACTTCAAAATCAACCCGCTGTTCTCTGGTCTTGGGTAGGGCCATAGCCTCTGTACCTTGGTCTTCCACTGTTTTAGGATAGACTTTTCTTGCTTGCAGGCACACTCGGGCACACTATTCTTTATAATTTCTCTGCTTCTTGTTTAGATAAAGTTTGTATAGTTTGTATAGGAAATATTTATTTTAATGTTGTTACTGTCCTTAAAAGATTTTATTTTTCCTTGTTTCCTTTCCTCACTTGGCTATTTTCCATGTTATGGCCCTTGGGCTTATAACATCCTGCTTTTCCAACTAGGGTTGTAGCTTAGCAAATAATAATAATAATAATAATAATAATAATAATAATAATAATAATAATAATAATAATAATATATTTTCTTCATCATTGTAAACTCTTATATTTAGAATTATATACAAATTTGATATCTTTTTCCATTTTCAAGTTAATTGAGAAAAACTGATTTTCAGTAGCCATTGTCTAATATTGCGTGTATACCAGATTCGATGCTGATAGCGTGGAGTGAGATATTCTTACACTACTACATTTTAACATTATGCCCCAGGAAAACTGTTTAGAGAAAAATCATTTTCGTATTTACTGGTTAGTAAATTTTTTTTGTTTACTGATATTGTATAATTTTGTCTATAAAAAGTCTATGTTTTTGACAATGGCTACATTTCAATATAATTTCCGATTCTTTAGAACTTCGTTGAGAATAATTTAATTTGTATGTAAGAGAATTCGAAGATAAACAAAGTAATTTGGTTCTCCATTTTCTGCAAGTAGGAGGTAACATTGATGTATTTTTGGAAGGGTGTAGTGATCTCGTTCTGTCTGCAGGTTAAAGCACCTCTAATTCCCATACTGACACGAAGAGCCATCTTCATTTAGGGCGATGTGGAAGGGTGACAACCATGGGCTTCAGGCCTTTTGTCAGAAGCCCATTATTTCCATTTCTGTGAACGTTTGTTTTGGGGATGTCAAATGATTCTGTGCCAGACGCCTGAATCTGGCAAACACTGGGGAGCCCGTAGTGTTAATATGGTGATAAATAGCATGTTTGGTGGAACTGTGGGCGTTTAGTGAAGTTCTGGACTGAACCTTCCATGTACGACATGAGGAGGTGGGAGTAGGCTTCTTTGGATAGGCTGATGTTGAGAGCAAGGTGTGGGAAGTGGCCGTTAGAAGAGGTGTCAATGAGTAACAGTCTTCGTTGAGTAATTATTCGTGAGTGACATGAACCAAGAGGTAGATATTGAGTTTCCATACGACAGTTTCATGACAAGGTCACAAATATGCAAACAAAATCATTCCTGAATAGACACGCTTGAAAGGTTCTGTTTAAAGCGAAGTGCATAGCGAGATATTAGCCAGGTACGAATATGCTACAATCGTTTAGTTAGTGGCAAGTTTTATAAATTTTGCATGAAGATACCCAAGAACATACTCTGAAGAGACTGCGATCAATAATTGGCAGCCATAACTAAATGCTTGACATGCTGGAAGAGGGCATGCTTGGTGGGTGGTATGTATTCCAGAGGCTTTAGTTTTTTGTGAACAAAAATCTCATTGCCTTATTGACGCAATCAATGTCACATTTGGGGTCATACTGGATAACAGTAAATCTTTCTATGAAAGACATGAAAACCGAGTCAAGGCAAAGTTCAGAGGGATTATTAGTTAAGGTAATAAATACAGCAGTTAATTTATCTCTTAGAAGATTCCAGGCAGCCCATGCCTTTTTCTTGCCTATGTTTTTGAGGGCAGATGTTTGGTCAGACCCTGTTAGGGCATAATAAAGCAATATCGCATTGCGCCTTTCAGGTCCCAGACAGCTACTTACTTCGTGGATAGGAATATCTTTATAATGCTTCCCAGCTCCAAGCCCCACCCACAACTCATCAAGTTCCCTTTTTGGAAAAAAAGTGGGTAGCAATCACAACAACATCCGTATCTACAGTTCTCAAAAAGGCTATCTTGTGACCCTGATCGGATGCATGATTAAGATACAGAATTATTCTAGTGTTAGCTTCCTTTTGTGTACAGGGTTCAAGTGATGATAATTCGCATTCTTGATTAGACAGAACAAGGTCTCCTTTGCTTGATAAAAGATTATGTTTCATCCTTAGCAGTCTCCCTCAACTCCTCACTTAGGTATTCAAAACGCTGCGTTTAATTATTAGTATCCTTAAGGAAATCCTGCCAAGCCTTGCCCTTTGGAGCTGAAATAGTGGAACCTACATGTGTCCTCTCTATGAAAGTTCCTCCTCTCTTAACTTTTGTACCACTCTTCAGGCTTTGGTTTCCAAGACCATATGACTCCCATATAATATCCACCCTCTTTATCATTGCGGATAGGAATGGAATCAAGTTGAGATGAGCATAGTCTTTGAAATTATTTATTTTCATTCCTGGCTTTACCAATTATTAGTCTTCATTCCTGGCTTGACCATGTGTATCACCCCTGCCATATCCAAAGGAACCATGGTGGCTCTGTTTCTCAATTTCTTTTTTTACCGGGATTGGGGATACTTGGGAGACAACCTATCATAGCCGCTTTAGTTCCAGTATATAGTTGCCCATTTTTCGAAAGAGTTGGAGGTTCTGGAACACACTCATGTTGGAAGAAGTCATCTTGGTCTGATTCTGATCTGTCTTTAATTGACATAAAATATCTTATAACAATAGCTGTAGGATCTTTACAACTCTGCCTCCTGTTCTTGCCTAATATTCTGTAGAGTATAAAAGTTATTTCTGGGAATAATATTGGTAACTGGAATTTCTGGTTTCTCTATTACTTTTTCTATATAGTCTTTGGCCTGAGTGTCTCCATGGGGTTTAATTTCTTTTATGCTTTTGTATATATCTGGGTCATAGATCTCACCTGTGGTAATAGAAACAAATTCACTTTCACTTTCAAGATAAGGGTTAGCCACAAGGCCCTCATCAACAACCTTGACTATGGTAGTCAAATCTTTAATGAGGTTTTGTTGTGCAAATACTGATGATTCTTGCTGTTCTTTTACCACCTCATCAGTGTGTCCTCTGATAGCATACTGAAACTTCTTGATCATTATACGCACCCCTATTTCCACCATCTGACTTTACAAGTTAGAGACTGTGCTCCTGGCTTTGGTCAAGTCCCATTAAAGAAAATTTGGTGGAGCTCCGCTGAACAACAAATAAGCCTTCCATGAATGCTTAGTGAACTTCAAGATGAACTTCAGGTAACAATGCCATGTCTCTGTGAAACCATGGTGTCATCCGTGTATATGTATTTCTATCAAAACCAAAATACCACCTTAGGAAATCATAGACAGCACTGAGTGTAAGTAACCAATCTCCCAGT
>NC_090750.1:1251790-1261790 GCF_036898095.1 Palaemon carinicauda
TCACCAAGTCTTACAGCCAAACTTTTTTTGTGTGTGGAATCCTCAAGTTTTACAGTCAAACTTTTTTCCTAAAATCCCCAAGTTCTATTGTGAAATTTTTTTAGTGAAATCCCCATGTTTTACAGCAAAACTTTTTTTCGCAAAATCCCCAAGTTTTACCGTCAAACTTTTTTTTCGTGAAATCCGCAAGTTTCACAGACCAACTTTTCCCCTGAAATCCCCAACTTTTACCGTAAAACTTTTTTTTTCGTGAAATCTACAAGTTTTGCAGTCAAGCCTTTTTTCGTTAAAGCACTAAGTTTTAGTCAAGCCTTTCTTTTATTTTTTTTTAAAGGTGGGCAGGGTTTCGACCCCGTGCGACCTACCCCCAGGATCTGCTAGTGTGCAAACAATTTTTTTTTTCACTTTAAGACTAAACTATTTCTCAAAACTTAAACTTCCAGGTATCGAAAATCATCCCTGTCACGATCATATTTTTCTTCTTTCTAATAATATATTTACTTTTAGATCAGAATAACAAATAACGGAGATGAATAAAAGTATATGAGGATAAGTATGTTTTCAAGTTATGAGCGTCCAAAGATATTTAAAGCAATTTAAGTTTTATTCTTCGAAAAATGTAAGTAATAACACCAAAATTACACCCACGTGTGGTTCGATTAATACTGGGTTACATATTCCATAGGTTCAGTTGATGATTCATGCATTATGAATCCTGGTCGCCAACCCCCCCCCCCCCCCCCACCCCCAACCCCCAACCCCCACCCCAACCCCCGCCCCCCTCCCCCTCCTCCATTTGTGGTAAATCGTGGCACGATTAAATCAGCTGATATTCCACCCGGTATGACATGACCCGTTATTAGATTTCTTTTCTTCCTTTTCAAGCTAAATGAAGACGTCTTCTGTTGCTTGGTGTTCGTTGCTATTGCCATGTTTATAGGAATTAAATTAAAGGCAAAACATGTATGAAAAAGTATTTATTGGAGAACTCACTCAGAAACAAGCTCCTGTTACAGCAAGAGGAAAAATGCAATATTTGAAGACCCATATTCCAGCTGTTAGCCAGAAACAATATTTTCGAATTTTTTCGCTTCAGAATAAAATGAAATAATGGCTTTGTCCATTACAAATCTCACTTATCATGATAATGGTTTCACCACCTCGATCATGAGGCCAACACCCGTGACCTTGCAGAAGTAATTGCACGCTGAAGGGAAGACCCATATTATAGCTGTTAGCCAGAAACATGTGAGTGATCTAGTGAAATCCCCAATCTAATATTTTCGGTCATTTTTCTTTACCTTTTTTTTTTTCTACAGATATAATCAAAATTCCATTATACAATAATTATGACGAAATGTTAGCTTTCAATGTTCCGTACTTAGTAGGCACAACTGTACTCGATTTTACTCTTCAAGTTTCATTGGCCTTTTCTCTTAATATAATAATAATAATAATAATAATAATAATAATAATAATAATAATAATAATAATAATAATAATAATAACTATTATTGTACGAAGCTCCATCCTATGAAATGATTCTATAAAGCAAAAACTGATAATATAATAAACTGGAATATTACCAGAAAGCTCCTTCGCAATAATTGCTTTGAATCTTTTGTGCTAAAAGTCCAAACGCAATGAGAATAATACCGATGTCTCATTCACTAGCTGCCATATCATGCATTTGCTTATAATTACGTACAAGTCACTATTCATTCGCTTCACCAAAACAATTCTGTCAATGGCCTTTTCCCATTATATTTCAAAGCATAATTAAACTTGCACAGGTGTGAAAAGAAACGGAATGAATTGTGCGGCAGTCAATTAAATGTACCAGGCATGAATCATTGATTCTTAACAAGTGTGAAAAGTGGTAATCATTGAACGGGCCAATTTACTTACCACCTCCTCTCTCATTCACTAAGGTTTGCGTCATACTTGAATTGTACTGGTTATATGATTATCGCAATGAAAAAGGTGACACATTCTTTTTATGGACAATTTTATGAGGTCATCTTCTAAAGGAACGAAGAAGATTTTCACACCTTTCTTTGGTTGATGTTGCAATTAAGGCTTAAATAGAGATCATGATTCCCACTTTCTGGGAAAATGCTATAAGTTGAGAAATAAAACTCAGCTGGAAATGTTCAAAACCACGTTCGGTCTCGGACAATCACTCATGACTTCTTTGTCTTTTGGCTTTACGCATTTCCATTTGGAGGTCGTTGTTTCCTCTCATCCTTTTTACGCCCATTGTCTCCCTTGAAAAGGAACTGTGTAGAAATCTTATGTATCTCTCATATATCTCTGCTGGCAATGACTTACGAATAACACTGAAAAAGGAAGAAACTTTGAGTATGACTTGTTGTTTCAGAATGAAAGTGACTCCTCGGGTATGTATAGAAATCGTTCTTGCATACACTTGATATAATTTTTATTCAGGAGCATAGTATTAAAGTTAAATGTAAATTTGAGTATTCAGAAAAGTATTGTAAGATTCTGATAAATTACTCTCTAAAACTTAAAGAAAGCTCAGCTATACTTGCCAATGATAAATCTAATGTGGACGTTTTTAGTTCAGAAATTGTTTTAAATGTTTTTGTATTACGTGCTATGTTTAGAGTGTCAACTGTTAAGACTCAAATTTTGAATATATATGCTCCTTCACGTAATAATGAAAACGAGAGAGAGAGAGAGAGAGAGAGAGAGAGAGAGAGAGAGAGAGAGAGAGAGAGAGAGAGAGAGAGACAATTGTTTAGTAGTGACATTTTATATTTCTTAAGAAATAAAACATGAGCAATATACTAATGGGAGGGGACTGGAATTGCAATACAACCATGAGAGATTGTTCGAGTTCAGAAAACGAGCTGCTGTCAAAATCTCTTTTGGATCTAAGAAATCGTTTGAAATTGAAAGACGCTTGGTTCATTGTGAATCACCAGATGGAGTATACCTTTCTGAGAGATAATTGTGGTTTCAGACTGGACAGATTTCATGTTAAAGATTGCCAAGATAATGTGTCTAACACTCGACGCTTCTTTAGGATTGGTCAAATCACTGTTATAAAACTATCTTTAAAATTAAAAAATATTGTAACAATAAGGACAGGATATTAAAAATTGAATTGTAGTAACCTTCAAAATTATATTACTACTAACAATTTTAATGTGTTGGAAATTTATTCAAGAGCAAAATATGAAATTGACAATATCATTTATTGGTGGAAATTAGCGAAATATTAACTCAAGAATTTCATCAGAAGCTCAAAACAGGTGAATAAGGAAACAAATTGGGTGGTTAAACTTGCTAAATTATCAATTTCAATAGGAAATGTGAAAATCTATGTCAAATTCTTGTAATCTTAATATTGTTAATAAATTATAATCAAGAATCCATGATATTCAAAATGAAATATGTGAAGGAATAAAGGTGAAGGCAAAAGGTGATAATCCTTTGAAAGGTAAACAATTATCAGCTTATCTAAACAGAAAAAAAGAAAGTTGTTATATTTCTGTCTTTGGCTTTTTAATTTAATAAATGCTGTAAATTGAAAACTGGTAATAGGTTATGAATGTTAAAGTTAGACTTCAAGGAGATTAATATAAAGGAGGAAAATATGACAATGATTATAATAGCATATTTTATTGCAGGGATGAGGATGGAAAGACACTTAGGGTTTCTAAGTACTGACCCGCAATTGCTTATATTTAACAAAAATAAAATGGTAAATGCTATTAACGTATATGAAATATTCTTTGAAACCTCTGTTCAAAAAGTATTCACGCGTCGATATGTTTGTAATTTGAAAACATATTTAAATGTAGATGAATGGCAAAATGTACAATTATATGTTAATTAAAAATATTATTCATGGAAATATATAATGATGTATATAAAATGCTATAAATTGTAAAAATTATAAATGTACATTTTTTTAATAAAACAAATAAAATTATCTCTTCCCTATGGATATCCATAACTAATCTTATTTGCAGGATGCCACATTCTGCTACTCTTCTTAGGTTCTCTTCATTCAGTAATTTCAAACTATTCCTGCCATCTGGCTCTTATTCTCCCCCTTCTCACAAAACCTTTATGCCCTTAGTTTGATCTTACTTATTAAAAATCTCGTTTACTTATCGTATAGCCTAATAACTTCTTTCCATGAACATACAATTTTACATATCTCGTAAAAATTTTAATCCAAAGAAAAAGAAAGTAAAGCGGAGAATTATAAATGACTGTACACACAATACGTCCTATGGTGATGGAGGGAGTACGAGAATCCTGGAAGTAGAAATGGGTGTATATAGCAAGTTCTCATACAAGGGAAAGGACCAAAATGAGCAACTTCCTCGGAGTAAACTGTTTTCGTAGCAATTTCAGTATTCTCATCAAAGTTCTTATAGCTTCTTTTTTTTTACGTAATTTGAGTTACCGTAAAGTTTCCAGCCATTTTGTTGCATTCCATTTCAACCCGGATGTATTTATAGTTGAAGAATTCTAGGAAAATTGACCACATAAATTTACAGGAAGCTGTACAATGACCTCCACCGATTCAAATATTATAATAAGTCTTTATAAATTAAGTAGAAACTGTGCTTTTGCCGCCATATTGGAAAATGGCGACCGATTTTCAGATTTTCGTGTTTGTCTTCTAAACCATTCAACTTACAAAAATAGGCCAAAGTTAAGAAATATTCCTCATGAAAACATAAGAATGAATTACAAACCAGTCTGCATTATCATGTTTCAAGGCCAGTCATGAATGGCAGAGTCAAGGGACAGTGACGATGCCCTGACAAGCAGGACAATGCCCTACAGGCTGATCATATATACATACATATGATCACCACCCAAGTCTAAACTAGGACCAAGGAGGACCAGGCAATGGCTACCGATGACTCAGCAAGTAGACTTATAGGCTCCCCCATCCTTAGCTCACAAGGATAGTGAGGTTATAGCCACTAAAGGAACTAACGAGTTTGATCTGTAGAGCACAGCAAATTCGAATCAAGAAATATCTTTTGTAGTATGATTAGGAAGTAGAAGATAAGGAGAGAATATTCATTTTTGCTTTATCAACAGGTCTTGAAGATCTAGTTATATATTCTATTTAGCTGGCGAAGGTACATTTAAAGTTTCCCATCCATATATAATCACTTATGTACAATCAACATTTAAATTGGCCATTTCAGTGTGTATCGTATGTTTGTATTGTACCCAAGCATGGGAATAATCCTATGAGGCAGATAAAGTAATATGGATAATAGATGAAACTAATACATAGACATATATACACATATATATATATGCATATATATATATATATATATATATATATATATATATATATATATATATATATATATATATATATATATATATATATGTACACTACAAATACTAATAGGAATTCTATGGATAGTTGGAAACGTTCCGGCCCAGTGATCAGCCGGACAGGGGTTCGAGTCCCTCTCAAACTCGTTAGTTAGTTGTAGTGCCTGCAACTTCACCACCCTTGTGAGCTAAATATTCTAAAATGGAATTGTGTTAACAAAAACCTTCTTTTCGAGAAATTAGTTTTGAATGGTAATTCCTATGAAGAATTAGCTACTAAATTTATGCAATTCAATATCTTTTAATATTTACTGAAGTGAAAGATAGGCAGTTAAATATTGCCCGAAAAGTGGTAGAGTTATAGCCCCCACCCCAAATGCACCCACCCCAACTCCTTTGCCAATGCAAAAGAAATAAAATGGAAATAATGATTAAAAAAAAAAAAAAAACACCGCCAATATGGCCTACGCTACGGAACAACTGAGAAAGTTTAAAGGCATTTTCTCCAAAGAGACAATAACACTGAGTCCTTTTTACTATATCCCTGTTTATTATTATTATTATTATTATTATTATTATTATTATTATTATTATTATTATTATTATTATTATTATTATATATGTGTGTGTATTTTTATATATATGTGTATATATATACATATATATATATATACATATATATGTGTGTATGCACACACACACACACACACACACACACACACATATATATATATATATATATATATATATATATATATATATATATATACATATATATATATATATCCATTTATTTATGTATACACATATGTAATATATATATATATATATATATATATATATATATATATATATATATATATATATATATATATATATATACACACACACATATATATATATATATACACACATATATATACAGTATATATATATATATATATATATATATATATATATATATATATATATATATATATATATATATATATATATACATACTCTATATGTGTGTGTGTTATGGAAGATGTTTGCCTTGGTAATGTCGAGTTTTTTTTTTTTTTTTTTTTTTTTTTTTTGTAGGAAGAAACTATTGCACTTGGGCAGTTTCTTTAGATTCACCGTGGTGTGCAATTGGTTAAAAAAACCATGATTTTTCAATTTCATTTATTTCATCAGCACAACTTTTTAGACATATGAAGTGAATACTGAATTGTGTTAATCTTATATTTAATTCTTGTTAAGATGTTCCAAAGACTAAAAGAACGTGGAGAAAGGAAAGGGGTAAATTAAAATATTCCGTTAATTCAGAAATCCTACGAAGATTATGTGAGAGAAATTAACCGAGTGTATACTTGAATATACTCGCATACATGCATCTACATATACATGCATGCATATATACATACGTTACCACACTAACATACAAGTTGAAAAAAAAATGTCTAAATTTGTTCAATTTGCTCCTGGAAGGATGGGGGAGGGGGGGGGGTGACATTGCACATACCTAACGGGCACATCAATTCAGTTACTTATAAACGGAGAAATCTTGAAAGACTTTAGGAAATATATTAAATATATTATGCCTTGGGAGTACAATTTACTTAATTTTACATACATTTAGGCCTATGAATTTTTTACACTTTTATAGAAATAGCAATAACATATCCTCTTTGGCTTCCAAAAGAAAACTAAATACACATGGCTTTCTTTTGATACATCGAGTTAGTTTCTTAGGCCTATGTTTCTTTAACCTGAGCCTACAAGACCTATCATCTTTGACAGGAAATTGTAGCAACTGGATTTATAAATCCCACAAGATAATAGGGCACCGTACAAATAAGGTGTAAAAATAGTTATCTTTCTTTCAGAAGGATAGGCTATTGCCTTTTTTAGATAGATAGGATTTCTTATCTTAAAAAAAATACAATAGTAATAACTTGTTAACATTTGCATTGCTCAAAGATCACAAGAAAATGAACCATAGATTGCACCCTTTTTGTAAAACTGATTTGAAAGACACGTCCGAATATTACCTTTACAGAACACTAGCCAAATTATTCTGAGCCCAGAAAATTTCCTTGATTGACGTACCAATCTATAACATGACAATATTTCGCCATCTTCTGTGAATTTGTCGACAATTTGACCAATATGAAATAATCCTGTGTTCTTTGAGTTTGAATTTGTTCTGAGGTGCTTGTAAACACTGCTTTCTCTTGTCCTAAGGTGCTTGTGATCAAAGTATTCTCTTGTCTTAAAGTACTTATGATCACTGCATTTTTTTGTTCTGAGGTACTTGTGATCAATGCATTCTCTTGTCCTGAGGTGCTTGTGATCAATGCATTCCCTTGTCATGAAGTGCTTCTGGTCTTTGCATTCTCTTGTCCTGAAGTGCTTTTGATCAATGCATTCTTTTATCCTAATGAGCTTGTGATCATTGCATTCTCTTGTCCCGAGGTGCTTGTGATCAATACATTCTCTTTTCCTGAGGTGCTTGTGATAAATGCATTCCCTTGTCATGGAATGCTTGTGATCATTGCATTCTCTTGTCCAGATGTGATTGTGATAAATGTATTCTCTTGTCATGAGATAATTACATTATCTTCTCATGAAGAGCTTATGGCCAATGCATTCTCTTATCCTGAGGTGTTTGAGATCAATGCATTCTCGTGCCCTGGGGTTTTTGTGATCAATATCTTATTTTGTCCTGAAGTGCTTGTGATCCATGCATTCTCTTATCCTGAGATGCTTGTGAAAATTGTATTCTCTTGCTCTGAAGTGCTCGTGATCATTGCATTCTCTTTTCCTGAAGTGCTTATGATCATTGCATCCTATTGTCCTGAAGTGCTTGTGATCAATACATTCTCTTGTCCTGAAGTGTTTGTGATCATTGTATTCTCCTGTTCTAAGGTGCTTATGATCAATGCAATCCCTAGTCCTGAGGTGCTTGTGATCATTGCATTCTCTTGTCCTGAAGTACTTGTGATCATTGGTTTCTCTTGCTCTGAAGTGCTTGTGATTAATGTATCCTTTTACCCTAAGGTTTTTGTGATCAATGCCTTATTTTGTCGTGAGGTTCTTGTTATCCATGCATTCTCTTGTCCTGGGATGCTTTTAATCATTGCATTCTTTTGTCCTGAGGTGCTTGCGATCAATATATTCTCTTGTCCTGAGATGCTTGTGATCATTGTATTCTCTTGCTCTGAAGTGCTTTTGATCATTGCATCCCCTTGTTCTGAAGAGCTTGTGACCAATACATTCTCTTGTCCTGAGGTGCTTGTGATCATTAAATTCTAGGTATAGTAAATTATCATGGATTGGTTCGTTACAGAAGTAGGTGATAGTCTTGTTGAAGAGTATTGATAGGACTATCTTCTGTTACAACTCACTCCACCAATATTTCCATCACTACTATGACTACATATACTAGAATCATTCACAAACATTGATTAAGCTTCAAGAAAATCATCATCTAAGAATATTTGGCTGTTAACAGACAAAATAACAGCTAATGGAAATATCAATTAAGTATAACAAATCCTTGTATATGGGTTTTAAAGACAATGAGAAAGCTTTTGATTCTGTAAAAACTTATGCAGTAATGAGAGCCCATTAAATGCAAGGAATAGATGAATCTCATGTTAGAACTCTTGAAAATATCTATACGGGTTGTATAGTAATCCTAAAACTACATGAAGATAGTGAGACAATGTCAATGGAGAAAAAAGTTAAAAAAGAAGGCCCTTTCTCTCCTAAACTACTCACAGCACCCCTAGAAGAAATATTAAAGAATATAGATTGGAAAATATTTCGAACTAGCATATTTAACAACTTAGGATATGCAGATGACATAGTTCTATTTAGTGAATCGTAGGAGGAATTGCAAAAGGGGATAGAATATTTGAATAGAGAAAACAGAAATTTAGGACTCAAAATAAATATTAGCAAAACCGAAGTAATGTAGAGAGGCAACAAATAAATGTTAAGGACGAACCTCTAGATATTGTTAATGAATATAAATACTTGGGGCATATTGTAAGTGTTTTACCACGGCTGACACCAGAATTAAAAGAATGTTAAGCTTGAATTAGATAGCTTTTGGTAAACAAAGGGTTATTAGGAAAAGTAAAATGCCCCTTTCTCTAAAAAGAAAAGTGTCTAATCAAATGGTCCTACCGGTATTAACTTAGGCATCGGAAACTTGGATATTTACTGAAGCCTTAGGACATAACTTAGTTACGACTCAAAGCTCCTTAAAAGAATAATGATAGGAGTAACACTATGCGAGAGAAAAAGTTCGACATGGATACGAGAGCAAACTCAAGTGGAGGATATTCCAACAAAAAGCAAGGTAAAGGAGAGAACACGATGTGCTGACAAACTAATAAAATTTGCTTGTATAGACAGGCATAAAAGGATCATAAACAAACAACAGTGGAAGGACATATCTAAGCCCCTTGTTCTTTAGTTAACTATTAACGACTGTTGAGGATGATGATGATGATGATGATATATACACATATGTAGGATTATATATTTCTCATACTTAATTATATATATATATATATATATATATATATATATATATATATATATATATATATATATATATATATACATATATATATATATATATATATATATATATATA
>NC_090750.1:1264290-1276790 GCF_036898095.1 Palaemon carinicauda
TGGACAGAAGTTAAACCCTTGAACGAAGAAGAATTGTTTGATAATCTCAGTTTTGAAAGGTGTATAGGGACAGATGAGAATGTGGAAAGAATAGACCACACTATTCGTTGAATTTGTAGCCAAAGGAAAAATTAGCCGTAACCCTTATTCTTCAACATGCTTAAAAAGGTGCAATAATGAAGGCTAGATATAAAATTAATGATGAAGATAAGTTGTGGAAAGGTTGTGGGCTACTTGCACGAATCGAACTAAGAAACTGCAAAGAACATTGTTGTTAACACAAGGAAAGTTTTAAAAATTAAGTTATTTAGTAACATTTAGTTTTCATAGGCAAATCATGATATTATATATATATATATATATATATATATATATATATATATATATATATATATATATATATACATACATAATATATGTATGTATATATATATATATATATATTCAAATAAACCATATATATTTTTGATACATTAATGTCTGGATTCTCTTAACGACCTCGGGATCAGAGCCCCAGGCGAAATCACACAAAGACAAGAGCTTCGTGGCCAAGTGGCTTAGTCAGTGTCTATACAAGCTTGCCGACCAGGGTTCGATTCCCGGCCGGAGCCAAGCTCTTGTCTTTGTGTGATTTCGCCTGGGGCTCTGATCCCGAGGTCGTTAAGAGAATCCAGACATTAATGTATCAAAAATATATATGGTTTATTTGAATATGAAAAACACGTAAAAATGTGCAAAATTTATCATATATATATATATATATATATATATATATATATATATATATATATATATATATATATATATATATATATATATATATATATATATATATATATGTGTGTGTGTGTGTGTTTGTGTGTGTGAAATTATCATTATCATCATCATCATCATCATCATTATTATTATTATTATTATTATTATCAAGCCATCTATTAACATTTCAGTTCTTTTTTAATTCGGTTACTGATCATTACTTTGATGAGCTAGTTACCCATCAAATATTAACACAGCCGTAATAAAGGAGTTACCTTTATATTCTGTTTTCTGCCTACGAAGCCCCGTCCCAATCTGCAACCCTGTTTGGGAAAAAAGATTTCACGCCCCGGCCCTGTACAGTAGTCGGATACATGATGACGTCACAAATTTCTAGCGACATATGGAAACTCAGGTTTTAATCCGACCTAAGCTGCGGGTGGGTAGACCTTGTATTCTATAGACCTTGCTCTACAGATATCTCCAAAACGTTGTTGTCCTGTCTGACGCAGGGACTGGGGGGGGGATGTCTTCTGATAAAAGACGGACGAAGAGGAGCAGCTATAGAGTCCTTTCAATGACGCCACTGGGAATCGCCGGCGGCCATGCTGGAGGACACACAAAGCGAAAACATAGCGGCTGCTACAGCGAATATGGACAATGAGAGCGACTTTGTCAAACAATTGTCGGGTGATGATAAGCGTTTTTACAAGCAGAAACTCGATCTAATTGATGGCCTAGATCCATACCAGATGCAGAATTCATTCAGCTTATGGCACATGCAATTCAGATGCTTTTTAAACTTACAAAGGCAGAACATGAGTGGGCATACATTTCCATTGAATAATCTGCTTCCAGAATTTGTTGTTTTTCCTTTTAATGCTTTTAAGTCCAAAATTAGATAAACACTGGGCCAATGAAGAGAGTGTTTATAATTATAAAGCTAATATTGATAATTTAGCCTAACCTTGTGTATTATAATTTTTGATTGTCAAAATGTATGTAAAAGTTTTGCATTATAATGTCAAATCTTTATCAGTTCATGCCCAACCATTGTGTTTGTGTTTGGTTACAAATGCTATAATTTCTTATATACATATAAACATATGATGGACAAACTCTATTGTAATGTTCTTGGATGATCGTTTTGCCTCCTTGCAATTAAATGCGCAAGTTTAATTATTTTTTCGATGTTTCATATATAAGCTGAAAACCCCTTCGGGTTAAACCAGCTTTCAGATATTATTATTATTATTATTATTATTATTATTATTATTATTATTATTATTATTATTTATAATCAATGTTTATTCATCACATAGGCCTGTATGTCTGCACAATTTAATACACAAATTAAAATAAATATAAACATACACTAAATTATATATAGGCATGAGCACCTCGACGAAATAGAGACCTAGGTAAGTAGCCTTTGTTAATATAGCCAATATGGGCACTTTTAATTTTTGTTTTGAAAATCTGAGATGCCCCTTTTGATGTTTAAAATTTGAGATGCCCCTTCCCCCACACACTCTACACATTGAACTGACGATGATACTTGTGAGGTCACCCATGCGATCGGATATAGCATGTTTACACAGGAATAATAATACTTTTAGGGCCTAGTCGAGACTGACCTGATATGAAATGATCAGAACAGATACGTGCCCATGGTAGTGAGGATCCACGTAGATCAGCCCATGATATTCTGGTCAACCACAAGTCCCGTCTGCGCTTCGATAATTCTTCTGTATCTTTGTCCTGATTCTGAATAACTACCGGTATGCGGTAGAAACTCTTGTCATCTCTTTGTCCTTGATTCCAACAACCAACAATAGCGCAAAAACTGTGCATTGTGTGAATATGAATGTGATGAGATAGCTAACTATTCAAGAGTTCAACCACAGCTATTCACTGAACGCGTCTTTGTATGTCCTCCAAGATGGCGGACCGGAAGTTTGATGACGTATAATGAAAGGACTCTATAGTAGAAACCATTTTACAAGCGAACTTCAAGCTCATTTGCAACGTTGCAGATTTTCGACAAACCAGGAGATATGGCATACATGTTGCCACATCTTCACTGCGTTAGTTCACCGAGACCTTTGGTCAAATCCTATTGAATGCTTGAAGATTAGCTTCGGCATTCAGTGTCTCGCACAGAAGCCTTCCGTGAATACCATGGAGAATTCCCTGCGTCGTGTTTTTCGCACAGAAGAAAAATGGCATACAATGTCTATCAGTTTTTTTAATGGGAAAAGGATAAGGAAACTTAAATTTGATATTGACTAAGCAATCAAACCTGTCACAGATGCAACCAATATATAAAAAACTACTTTGTTTCAGATTTGCAAGGAAAATTGGGTCAAGGCTTATACTGATAATATTCAAAAGGAAACATGGAAAATAACGCTTAGTTATAGAACTAACTTCATCTAACGAAGAGTCACCATAACCCCGTTTGCTAACTGAACTTTGGTTGTAAAAACTTTTTGTCCATTAATTAAATAAAGTCTTAAACAATAGACACCAATGTAAATATACTGTATTCAACTTAGTTAATTAAATCCTTTGTAAAGTATCCTGTCTTTTAATAATCAATCAGAATTGAGAAATGAATTTATTTGATATCAAAATTAAGATTATTTCTGTTAGTGTAATAATATTTTTATAACAATTTTGCTCTTTGTTATATCTAAGAGATTAAGCTTGTCACCACGTGGTTAAAACAGAAATAGCGAAGGAAGCAATTTAAAGGGAGCATCAAATTAAAGGATTATATTCTTAGACCGTTCAAATCCGAGTGAATGACCTATCAGCTGACCCTTTTCTCCTTTTCTTGTCTCGCCCATAGATTAAAGCGGTCAAGCTGTGTGTGCTTTAACCCTGGATAGGTACGCTCCTCGGACACCCCTTTAAGGGTATACTCGGACGCGCGCGACCCCGACGCCAAAAAAAATTCTTGGAAAATCAGTTTTTGCAGTAACCTCCTTTTTTCTTTTGCCAAAAAAACTTCAATGAATGCTTAAAACAACTGTAAAGATAAATACTACTCATCTGCAGAAAAACTATTTATCATAAATATTTTAAAAAATTAAGTAGAAAAAAAAGACCTTACATAAAAATTCATAAAAAAAAAAAGTTTATACATATATACACAAATCCTTTTGGGAATTGATTCTTGAATGTTTAGGACACATCTTGATGTATTTTGGATGAAGTCAGACCCATGGAGGTGAAGATCTGAAATGAGAAAAAAAAGGTAACTTTTTTTGGCCAAAAAAATTTGTCCAAATTTCATGAATTTTTTTGGGTACCCAAATGAGATAGGAAGTGGCTAATTTTTTTAGGGAATAAACATATGTTATCCTAAAATAGAAATATGTAAAAAAAATCTTCATTATTTTGTAAATTACATTCATATCAGGGGCCATATCTAAAGGTAATTTTTTGAGTACTTAGAAATTTCGTAAAAAACTACATATATTTAATATATAATATGATATTTATGCAGGTAAAAATATACCAAAATATCACAAATTCTATAGGGAACAAGAATATACATAGATAGGGCAACTTACGCTTCGGATATGTCCACAAAATGGCCGCCAACCACACTGACTCAGACTCCCTAATCTGCCTCTTGAAATGTAGGAAGGGTATGTCAATTTCAAGGTGTTATTTACTAATCTAATTATTCTTGGATATGCATAAAAATTGTATGGTGGGTTGCTGGATAATTGTCGATTATTTTACGACTATAAAATTAAAATTCTGACCCAAAAAAAAATTTTTAAAGGGAAATAAAATCGAAAAAAAAAATGTAAAACAATATAATATTTTAGCTAAAAAATTTGATGATATTCAATCAAAAAAGAAGTAAACAAAATTTTCCGACAAATAAACATCTAGAGGAATCATTACTCTGTGATAGTTCCTTAGTACGTAGTAATTTTGAAAGAAATGGGAAAAAACGAAAAAATGGCAATCGCAGGAAAATCGAACACATACCTATATATACGCCATATCTGGCTAAAAATAAAGATAGGCATGGGTAGCCAGATCATCTAGAAACACTTTCCAACACTATAAAAATACAAGTTTTGCGACACTACTTGCCAATTCCTTACGGTAACATGACTAAGCAAAAAATGCAAAACAAATAAAAAGGGGCACTCGTGGAAAAATGGCCAACATTCTAATATACAGCATTTCAGAAAAAAAAAATTCAGCCACGTACTAGGCAAACCATCAAGGCACATTTTCCGACAAATAAACATCTAAATGAATCATTACTCTGTGATAGTTCCTTAGTACGTAGTAATTTCGAAAGAAATGGGAAAAAACGAAAAAATAGCAATCACAGGAAAATCGAACACATACCTATATATACGCCATATCTGGCTAAAAAAAAGATAGGCATGGGTAGCCAGATCATCTAGAAACACTTTCCAACACTATAAAAATATAAGTTTTGCGACACTACTTGCCAATTCCTTACGGTAACATGACTAAGCAAAAAAAATGCAAAACAAATAAAAAGGGGCACTTGCGGAAAAATGGCTAACATTCTAATATACGGCATTTCGGAAAAAAAAAATTCAGCCACGTGCTAGGCAAACCATCAAGGCACATTTTCCGACAAATAAACATCTAAATGAATCATTACTCTGTGATAGTTCCTTAGTACGTAGTAATTTTGAAAGAAATGGGAAAAAACGAAAAAATGGCAATCACAGGAAAATCGAACACATACCTATATATACGCCATATCTGGCTAAAAAAAAGATAGGCATGGGTAGCCAGATCATCTAGAAACACTTTCCAACACCATAAAAATATAAGTTTTGCGACACTACTTGCCAATTCCTTACGGTAACATGACTAAGCAAAAAAAATTGTAAAACAAATAAAAAGGGGCACTCGCGGAATAATGCCCAACATTCTAATATACGGCATCTCAGATAACAAAAAAGACATGCACGTGTTAGCCCAACCATCAAGGCACACTTTCTAACACATAAACATGAAAAAAAAATCAATAATATACGGCAATTCCTTACTACGTAGTAAATTTTTACAAATATTGAAAAAAAAACAGAAATTGGCAACCACAGTTAAATACCCAATATACCAATAACTACGTCGTATCTGACAAAAACAAAGTCACGCATGGGTAGCCAGATCATCTAGACACACTTTCCAACACTAAAAAAGCAAAAGTTTTTCGACACTATTTGGCAATATCTTACGGAAAAAATGACTTGGCAAAAAAATGAAAAAAAAATGAAAAAGGGGCACTCGCGGTAAAATGGTCCTCGTGGTGATGGACGACATTTTAAGTATAACTGAGCATTTCATGAAATAGAAAGTTTTTAAATCAAAAGCATAAACTTTATTGATCAATATTGATTTTTGGTATAATAAATGGATTTATAAAACAAATTTCATTATAATATAAATGATTTTTTTTTTCCAGAATGTATCAGTTTGATGATACATGAATTGTAGTTCATCAACTATAATATCCTTTATCCCGTTCACATTTTCCAAATGATAGAAAAAAAAATAATGAAAGAAAATAAAAATCAATGTTGAGGAAGTAAAATTTTAATTCTTAGATAATATTCATGGACTATACCATTTTTTGATTACCTAAAATATACCTTGAAAATAACTTTTGACCTTATTTCAAAAGGACAATACTAGAATACGCAAGGGCTGAACAAATTACTCTGAAATAATTGAAGCATTGCCAGACAACTCAGCGTAGAGAATATTTTATTCTGTAGAGTTGTATCTACTTCTTTCCCACCGTTATCCTTACATTATGGGGTCGGTTGCCTGATGCATACTTTAGCATTGGATTTTCGCGTTCACACGCCCTTGCAGTCATCAACAACAGTTATTAGAAGCTGGCAGTGGGACTAGCCTTTTGCTATAAAGCAAGACATTAAAGGCAGCAGCTGTCCTTTTGTTTTTTCTACGACATAGTGGACCAACGGAGGTAGTATTCTTACACCCCTACCACATGGCAAACAGAGACAGTTATATACTCTGATTTAAATATGCTCTAAATGATGGAGAACAGATGTGGCATTTTGATATCACTCCATCTTAGTTCTGCTTTTGATACAGTCGTGCATGAACTGCTACTTAATGATTTGTACAAATTGGAAACTTTCATCATTATATGAACTATTAAACCGAGGGGTACCACAGGGAAGTGTAGTGGCTCAAATCTTATTTTGTATCTATAACATACTGTACGTTTATCAAAATACTAGAGGCAGAAAGTGAAGTTCAAACTATTTGAGCATGATACACTATTTTACTTCTCCGTAAATGATATCGATGATACTGCTGAAACTTTGAACTAGACTCTTACCATTGATAGGCAATGGATGACAATTAAAACAAAACTGTGCGAAAATAAAAATTGTAGTAAGAAACACTGAGTATTGCCTCAGAAACATTGCTTTTGTAAAAAGGTATTTTGATGAATGTTCTGTAAAAACAACTTGTGATTAACAGTGTTACTACCAGGTGATTACTGCAACCAAAAGAAAACAGAAAACATAATGACTAGAGAGGGAGGACTCTAACCTCACAAAACATAATAACCATTGGGCCAGGATTTGTTTCATGCGCGTAGAGATGCATAGGTGGAGGTATCCCAGTGGGTTTTTCTATAGCTTCAGTTGAATAATATTGACCACAAAACCGTATCATAATACTGACATACAAACTTATGTAGGTAATATTTGTCCCCAAACTGTTCGTTGATGCCAAATGAGATTGGTTAAATTTTATCCCATAACCTACAAACTTGTATGGGTAATATTTACCCAATAACCGTCATACGATACAAACTTGTGTGGATAATATTTACCCCAAAATCGTATTCAAATACTAACATACGAACTTATGTGGGTGATATTTTTCCCCAAACTGTTCTTTATTGCAAAATTAAATTGAATATGAAGATGATAATGTTACAAGATTTTGAATAGCTCTGAAACCCTCTAAATGTGATGTGGACAGTGATGAGTTTGATGAAATGGAGTTACAAAGTAGTGCCTGAAACAGACACACCTACAACAACACCTCACAAGACATGGGGTGTCCAGCGTGTAAGGCCAACACCACCACTCTTCCACCAGTAAAGCCCAAGATCCATGCCTGCCTTCTCCCTCTGCTAGCTCGGCTCTAAAGGCTGTTGCTAGGTACCGTAAAAGGCTCCAGAGTGCGGCTGTTCAAGGTTTAACAAAACCAGTCACTCCTGTTGCGTGTGCTGTCTCTTCTGCTGCTTGTGATGTCTTTGCTGCTACCCGTGCTGTCTCTGCTGTTGCCCATGACGTCTCTTCTGCTACCTATGACGTCCCTTCTGCTGCCCATGACGTCTCTTCTGCTACCTAAGACGTCCCTTCTGCTGCCCGTGATGTCTCTCCTGCTGCAAGTTTTTAATCTCAGTTTTTTTTTGTTAAATTTAACATTATTTTTTTTTTTAATTTCTCAAATGTTATCGCTGGATTATCAGAACATAAGACTAGTAGTTTATGGACATTCTATGTTCTTAGACAGTTTGTGATGTAGGCAGGCAAACTTTCATTGATTCCTAATAGAACTTTATTCAGCACTCCTTAATATTGCCAAAGTTTTTTCAACTTTACAAGGTATCTTGATTTCAGTCTTTAATTAATGAAAAGAAAACTAGTGACTGTGCTGGCCAGAGTAGCCCTTCATGGAAGAAAAGTTAGATATATTGACAGAGTAGCCTAGTCCTCTGAGGAAGAAAATAGGCATAAGAACCCAAAGTAGACGGCGATATATGTAAAGAAAGTATTGATAGTGATAGTCAAAAAGTAGTCCTCTATATAGAAAGGAAGCAAGAGCCAAAGGAATGAATTAGATATACTGAGTTAGGTATCATTGCTAATTTATGAAGGTATGCTAATGGTCAATTGCAGGAGACTTTAGCCAAATCCTTTACTAACATTCTCTAAGAGTCTATATCACTTATTACTTTACTTCCCACTTTTTATCTCCAAGGTCCGGGTCAGTTAGGGAAAAAGATAGGCGGAAAACTACACCGATTCCTACCTGGCCTCTGTGACCTAATTAACAAAAAATTACTAACAATGGAAAGTACTCTACGAGTCTAAGTCGCCTCTTACTTTATTTCCAGCTTTTTAAATCTCTTGTGTCCGGGTCAGTTAGGCTTAAAGGAAAGACTTGCAAAAGTATGCCGATTCCTAGCTGACCTCTGTGACGTAATGTGTTGATTCCTGGCTGAGCCTGTCTGGGCTCAGTGAGGTGTAAAGGCACATCATAGCGCTCATGCGCGATTCACGCTGATTCCTGGCTTACTTCTGTGACTCTGTCATGGGTTGGTTACAGTGTTAAAGGCGTGTTTTGGAAAATCCGGTTTCTGGCAAAAGTCGGAAACCGGTTAGTAAACGGTTCCGTTACCTTGTGGCGAGGGACTTAGAACCTCCCTCAAAATAAGGTTTCAGGATGTCGGGGTAGTCTCAATGTTGGGGTGATCACAAACCTCTTGATTGTTACTACTTTGATCCGCTCTGGTTTGGGGTTCCAGAGACGCTCAAGTGTTGGTGACATGTGCTCCCAACATGTGCTCGCAACACATGGAGGTGGGTGCATGGTACTGATCTTGTACAGTGGACGTCCCCCCTGTCTCGAAGGTCATGACCTCATCGTGGTGAGACAGTGGCAACATGCTTCATACATGGTGTGCTTCAATACACTACAAAATTTTATAAGCATGACTAACTATGACCATAACACCATTGGTTTAAAGTCTCCTGCTTGTACTGAAAGGGAAAAGCACCTTTAGAACTTAATGATGATATTTCCTACGGTTGAAATAGTTTCAACATATTACATTAGTATCAATAGCTCTAAAATAAAATGCAAAGGGGGAAAATACAGGAATAGTGATACAGTAGATTAAGTGGTACTTTTTTGTTGGTTTAACTTTAAATGAAATACATTTTGCAATTTTAAGTCAAATGACTTTACACTTTGGACTTGATGGTCTTTAGGTAGGTCTTAATGTGTCAGGTATTTTGGGGGTAAAAAACTTGATTGCATAGAAGTATATCTTAAGGTACAAATTGCTGTATAGTGGTCATGTTCATAGAAAATTTCTGTAGGCTAATTCTGAAATCCTGGTTAAGGTAAGTTGTGAAATATCAAAGTTTTTATATAATTATCGAATGTGTAGTAGTTTTTAGGTGCGTATAAAAAAAGGGATTGTTGTAAAGTGTTTGTGAATATCCTTTACCCCGTATATATTTAAAAAATAGTTCATTATTTTTCCTGTTTTTGTAAGTTTGGACCTTTATGATAATTATGATCATTATTTTATTTTTCAATTGCTAAATAATATATAAACTTCATACTAGCTACCATAATATTTCTATGCAAATCCTTTAACAATTATATAAGTAAATAACTCGCTGATATTGACATATCTTTCACCCTTTCAGGTAATAGATTTGGCCTTACAAGGTGGTGTGGTTGGCAGCTATTTTGAGATTCTTTTACACATTTTTGTTGTAAGATATAATACAATATCCTTTAAAAATTTCAGCCACTATGTTATTTACCTACCGATAATAAATGTTGAAAAGAGGATTGATTTTTTTCTGGCCATAAAAAACATTTACTTTTTTTCTCATTTTAGGAAAATTTACCTCTTAGTCCCCCCCCCCCCCCCCCCCCGGATCGTAGAATAAGTGCTTAGAATAGTTTGTTTATTTCCATATTTAGATTTTAGTTGAATATTTTTGTAATATTTTTTTATACTTACCCTTTTTTAATTTATTTCTAATAAATATTTATTTTGAACTTAGCTTTTATTTATTTTGTTTGAATATTAAAACATTCTTTGAATTTCTTTTATTTACAATATATTGAATTGGCTTCAAAATGAATTTTCAATTAATTTTTTTGGACTGGGTCGAGGTCGACCCATCGAAACCTATCCAAGGTAGTGAAATAACAATACCTATCCAGCGTTAAATTGTTAATTATAATTATTATAAGGTTGTTTAATTGATTTGTATAATTTAATTCTAATATGAAATAACTCTTTTTGAACTGTAAGGAAACCTTAATTTTAGGAAATACATTATTCCAGGTTTAGTGATAAATTTCGTATCCATTTAAGTAGTTTTGAAAAGTGTTTATGGCACAACAATTTATTTTTTTTCTGATTTCAGAGAGAAAGCTGATTACTAGAAAAGACATGGTAGCTCTTCGAATAAAAGGTATGTCAAAAAAATAGTACAGTATATTATGTTAATGTCAATTTACTACTTGCCATGACTAGCATAAAGATAGAAAGTCAAGACTATTGCATAATTACTTGATGGGGTCGGGTAGATTTAACCCTAGGAAAAAAAAGCTGAAATCTTTCAGGAATCTGCCACCATTAACGCCACTAATCCTTTGATGAAAATTTTCATTATTGGTGTTGCAAATTCTAAATTTTTAACTTATCAAAATGATACTATAAAGTACCTTTGACAGAAAATGCTAAGAAAGCTTCTGCCTGGATCATGTCTGTAGTTAATTTCATTACTATTCTTCCCTTTGAAAGGAAAATGCTGCTGAAACCTTAACACCTTTAAATTAATGTTCTGTTTCAGATGTGAAATGTTGCCATTGATGACATTGGTCCACGATAGTACTTGGAAAGAACATTAAAAGAACGTGAGACTTGTTTCTTGGCCTTAGAAAAGACCTGGCAGAAAATTACTATTGGGAAAAGTTTTGTAACTTGGGTCATGGATGGCGTTAGCGGAATGATTGCACCCAAGTATGATAGTTGCATGCATCGACAGATCATCAACGTGCCTTTGAAGCTATCAAAGTTTTGTCTTGAAGTCTTCGTTTTGAAGGAATCTGAATCGGACAAGCTGTTTATCAAAGGAGAAGCTAGTGGTGTGGCTGTAGGAGCAGTTTTGATACAGACCAGTGACGATAATGTACTACACCAGATTTCTTAAGTAAAGTGAAGCCGCCTCAGTTCCTAGAGTACAGTGGAAAAGGAAGCTTGGGCTCTCCTTCATGCTCTTGAAAAATATTGATTCGTATATAAGTCATCTAATTATCTCTTGTATATAAAATTGATATATATATAATCCATCTCTTGTATAGTTTTTTTTTTCTGAGGGTAATCCATTGTCTTTTGTAAGTAAAATAAAAAAAAAATAAGAAATTAACTCTATGGGCCTTGGTCCTGCAGCACTATAACATTAGGGTATTGCATATCAAAGGCAAGATTATACCTCATTGACGACATCCTTTCCAGATGTTGACTTTTGCTTCTGTATACAAAAATTCTAATCTATCAGTTTGTTACTTGGATCTATAATGTTGTCTCTCTTTAACGGGAGGGACATTTTAAGAAGTATCTTGATATTTGTCTCTTTTTGTGTTCACTAAGTACTTTCATGAAATTTATGTAATTGTATTGAACTGTTATTGTTTGCATTTGGTTATTCTTGCTGCTATAATTCAATAGTTTTAAGTTGAAATTTGTTTTAAGAGTAGATTCACTGAGTCTGTGTTACTGTAAAGGTTTAATTAAATTATCTCAAGTATTTCATAATTTACTCCCGCAGGAATTGGTTTTTATGTCATTACTTTATTCTTTTAGTTGTGCATTAAAGTTTTTATGTGGTGATTTGAATATTTAAAGAATAACCTAGATT